>NC_069718.1:11326381-11626381 GCF_027358585.1 Pangasianodon hypophthalmus | reverse complement strand
AATGAATCGTGCTACAGGTAAAAACCATAAGAAATATGATTACTTGCCACCTCATTGCGTAGCCTAATGTAGCCTCCTCTAAGCAGATCTCCTTGATGATAATCCAAAATAGCAAAGCAATGTAGGCTAAAGAACCAATATCATATATAATAAATCACCAGATTTTCTTGATTTCGTATCAGCACGAGATAAAAAAGAATTAATATGAAATAAAAAACAGGAAACTCTTATGTGAGCAACGGCCGTCTTTCCTCCACTTGAAGTGCGCACTAACAAAGAGGAACCTCTATTCCTAGAGCTAACATAATATTCAAAATTATTTCCTTGACCAACAGCGGCACACAGAGTCCAAAACGTGGACCAGCAACATATTTAATTATACGAAGATTTTGAGAATAAACATTAGAATTCGAGACAAACAACAAAATTCAATAATGTCGCTGTCCACTATGGTGGTACTGAAAAACCCAAAACGCTAAATAAATGTAAAAAATCAATTCAATAGAATGACAATAATTAAGGTAATAAACAGATCATTTCGAACATTTAAATTCCTGTGTACTTACTTCTGTATTGGAGTCTGATACGTCCGGGATGGTTCTTTTACTGATCGTTCCCGTAGAGCTGGAATCCACAACCAATACGCTCTGACTACAAGGCCTGACGAATTTACAGTCACTTCTTCTGGAGTCAGTAGTTCTGTATATCTCATAATTATTTAAGTGCTGCATAGTCCCTGTATCCCCGGTTCCTGCGTAACGTGGTGGATAATACGGAATAAAGGGGAGGTGGGATTGATAGTATATACGTGATTGCCTCCATCGATAAATTTTAACCGAAATTATAACAACCAAACACGTAATAAAGAGAAAAGATACTACAGCCAAGGCCAGGACGAGATAAAATGTCAGGTTGTCGTTGTATTCCTTGTCGTGCGTAAAGTCAGTGAACTCGGAGAGCACTTCAGGGAAAGTGTCCGCCACCGCCACGTTAACATTGACTGTAGCTGAACGAGAGGGCTGTCCGTTGTCCTCCACTACAACAGTGAGCTTCTGTTTCACAGCATCTTTATCAGTGACTTGGCGCACAGTTCTTATTTCTCCATTCTGTAAGCCCACTTCAAACAGCGCCCTGTCTGTCGCTCTGTGCAGTTTATATGAGAGCCAGGCATTCTGGCCAGAGTCCACATCCACAGCCACCACTTTAGTCACAAGATAGCCCACTTCTGCTGAACGAGGCACCATTTCAGCCACCACAGAGCCACCAGTTTGTACTGGATACAGGATCTGAGGCGCGTTGTCATTCTGGTCTTGGATTAAAATATGAATTGTAGCGTTGCTAGTCAAAGGAGGGGAACCTCCATCTTGAGCTGTAATGTAGAACGTGAGGCGTTTAACTTGTTCATAATCAAATGAGTGCATTGCGTGTAACACCCCGGTTTCCGCGTTAATGGATACTAAAGAGGATACCGGCGTTCCACCGATGTGTTGCTCCACTAGAAAATAGGAAACTCTAGCATTCTGATGCCAGTCCGAGTCTCTGGCACTTACAGTAAAAAGAGACAACCCAGGAGAGTTATTCTCAGGAACATAAACAGAGTAGGTTTGCATTTCAAACAACGGTGCATTATCATTGACATCAGATATGGTGAGACGTAAAGTGGCAGAGCTTGAGAGAGGAGGCGAGCCGGAATCGGTGGCTGTTAGGGTAATGTTATATTCTGGGACAGTTTCACGATCAAAATAGGCATCACTGACTAAATTATAATAGTCTGTTATTGAGGAACGTATTTCAAAAGGCATCCCTTTATTTACTGTACACGTCACTAGTCCATTAACATCTGAATCATAGTCTTTAATTTTGATAACTGCTACTGTAGTTCCAGGAGGAGCGTCCTCTGATACAAAACTGCTGAATGACATGATGGTAATTACTGGTGCGTTATCATTCACATCTACTACCTCGATTATTATCTTACAGGAGTCAGTTAAGCCTCCCTGATCTTTGGCCTCGACTCTAATTTCATATTTCTTGTCTTTTTCATAGTCCACCTGGCCTATAACAGAAACAATTCCTGAATTTTCATCAATATTGAAAATGTCTGCAACATTTGCTTTAAGTTTAGAAAAATAAAAGGTAATCTCGCCATTTGATCCGCTGTCAGCGTCGGTTGCGTTAACTGTTGTTATATACGTCCCCTTTGAGGTGTTCTCGACCACCGAAGCCCTGTAAACTGTCTGATTAAAAACGGGGGCGTTATCATTTACATCTAACACAGTAACGTCTATATTAACAGTGCCAGACCTCTGTGGGTTTCCACCATCAACAGCAACCAGCTTTAGAGAGAGTTTAGGCTGCTCCTCTCGGTCCAAAGCTTTCTGCATCACCATTTCTGCGTATTTACTGCCATCCGGATTCGTATGTTCCTTTAAAACAAAATATTCGTTTGGAGTCAGAAAATAACTCTGTAGAGTATTCTGTTCTGCATCAGGATCATCTGCACTTTCCAGAACAAAGCGCGATCCTATAAGGGCAGATTCACTGATTTCAAATTTTAAATGCTCCTTCTGAAATGTCGGCGGGTGGTCATTCACATCAATTACCTCGACAATAACACGATGCAATTCAATCGGATTGTCTAGAATTATCTCGAAACTGAAGCTGCAGGGTGTGATGTCCCCACAAAGCTCTTCTCTGTCTATCCTCTCCTTCACGACTAGGGTTCCTTTGTCTGGTTTTAGCTCTGCATACTGCATGCTTTCTCCGGTCACGATGCGGGCTCGACCCGTTTGCAGCCTTTTTAAATCCAATCCCAGATCTTGAGCTACGTTACCAATCAGTGATCCTTTCTTCGTTTCCTCTGGAATAGAGTAACGAATTTGTCCAGTAACAAAAGAGCAGGACAAAATGATGAACAAAAACGCGTTCATCCCAGTGCCAGAATATCCAGATGTCATGAAAAATATCTGAAAAGCCATGTTACAAATCCAGAAATAGAAAAGATTTTAATCAACCTACAAAATCCAAAGTATTTTCCTGTGGATGCTCCTAGAGTAGAGATTTTATATTTTGACTTATGACTATCTCCATCTGCTCAGTACTGCTCTTCTGCACACAAAAAACAAAAAGTCTGAGATACACAGAGCCATAGGTGTGGCTTACAGACTGACATCACGATAAAACTAACCTAGATCAACAGCGGCACTCAGAGTCCAAAGGCAGAATATATGGCCGCAAAGAAAATAAGCGAACCTCCTCAGAAATCTGCCATACAATAACGAAAACTCTGAGGCTTTCTATGTTATCACAAATAAACATCAACTTACTAAGATTCAGCACTGCCAATACAAGTGAAGGACTGCTAAATCCAGAATGCACTACGCCAATAACAAGAAGTTCTTTCCTCGGTGTCAGATACATCAAGTAATTTCAAATCAACAACAGCATGGACCGAAATGTACTGCACTGTAACGAATTTCTGTAATTGCTACAAGAAAATATTGTTGTTCAAACCAATATAGTTCTGTAAAAGTATTTTGAAATTCATACAGCAGTCTGTGTGGTCTTCTGAGAAAATATTTACAGTCCCAGCAGATTATACTGTATCAAGTCCTTACTGTATTAATATTGTAAAACCGCTGTGACTTATGCTGTAATTATATAGTAAAACAGAGTATCATCACTGTAATACTAAGTACTTAGGAAAGCAAAGTTTAAACAAGATGTAATTCATAGCCAAAAAACAAACAAACAAAAAACCCACAACCAACCATGCTGTAACTAATTAAATCTCTCTCTCTCTCTCTCTCTCCACACACACACACGCACACACACACACACACACACACACAATTCATCATATAGCATGCAGTCATAAAAACCTAAACAGCAGAACAACAACTAACGCAAGTAAGATGTCTAGGTAAAGCCATTACGGCTGACATTAACGTCCCTTGCTGTGACGGAAAAAAAAAAATACACTACCGTATCAGTACCATGGAGAGCTCCAAAGAACCAGCGGACCCATTAAGAAAGTGCACGCTGAAAAACTAAGACGTATTGCGCTACCAGATCAAAATATATTATAATGGACATACTTTAAATATACTCTAATTTTTAACTCACCAAGGTGTTGCTTACTTCAGCGCCGTCACTGTACAGACCCTCCTTTGGAAGAGTGTGTGCTCCAGCAGAGTAAACGCTCATTAGACTCTGGCTGTCTGGTCCGACAAATTTAGACTTCTCTTTCTTGGAATCAGTGTTCCTGTAGATTTCATAATTGTACAAATGCTGATGAGTTCCAGTGCCTACGGAGTCAGCGTAAAGGGGTGGATAATACGGAATAACCGGGAGATGGGACTGTAAATACATGCGAGATTGTCGCCATCGGTAGATTTTCACTGATATTATGACTACTAAACAGGTGATGAAAAGAAACGACACTGCAGCTAAGGCCAGGACGAGATAAAATGTCAGGTTGTCGTTGTATTCCTTGTCGTGCGTAAAGTCAGTGAACTCGGAGAGCACTTCAGGGAAAGTGTCCGCCACCGCCACGTTAACATTGACTGTAGCTGAACGAGAGGGCTGTCCGTTGTCCTCCACTACAACAGTGAGCTTCTGTTTCACAGCATCTTTATCAGTGACTTGGCGCACAGTTCTTATTTCTCCATTCTGTAAGCCCACTTCAAACAGCGCCCTGTCTGTCGCTTTGTGCAGTTTATATGAGAGCCAGGCATTCTGGCCAGAGTCCACATCCACAGCCACCACTTTAGTCACAAGATAGCCCACTTCTGCTGAACGAGGCACCATTTCAGCCACCACAGAGCCACCAGTTTGTACTGGATACAGGATCTGAGGCGCGTTGTCATTCTGGTCCTGAATCTGAATTTTGATTTGTGCGCTGCTACTGAGAGCTGGAGTGCCTCCGTCCTGCGCATTCACGTAAAACTGCAAAGTTTTGATTTTTTCGTAGTCAAATGAGCGCAACGCGTACACAACCCCTGTCTCAGCGTTCACAGACAAAATATAAGATAATGGTTCGCCGTTTAGCTGTATGTCTTCGAGGTAGTAGGATATTCTGGCATTTTGATTAGAATCTGCATCACTTGCATGAACAGAAATAATAGAAAAGCCAGGTGAATTGTTTTCGGGGATAAATGCAGAATAAACATTTTGATCAAAAACAGGTTTGTTATCATTGACGTCAGTGACGCGAACTAATAGGATTTTCTTGCTGTATAAAGATGGAGTGCCCTGATCAGCTGCTGTTATGGTTACATTATACTCAGAAATAGCTTCCCGGTCTAAAATACCATCTGTAACCAGAGTATAATAGTTCACCAAAGAAGACTTGATTTTGAAAGGTACTGATCGACTAATGGTGCAGTTTATGAGCCCATTCTTCCCCGAATCTGCATCTTTTACATTTATGATAGCTACTGTGGTTTCTGGTGGAGCGTCCTCAGGAATACTGTTTGAAAAAGAGGTCAAGGCTATAACTGGTATATTATCGTTTACATCAATCACTTCAATAATGACCTTACAGGAATTAGACAGGGAACCTGTGTCTTTGGCGATTACATTCAACTGATATTGCTTAGTCTTTTCAAAGTCAATCTCGCCCTCAGTTCGAATCTCTCCGTTATTAGGATTAAGAGAAAACACTTGGGCAGCGTGTGATATCTGATCAAGGTAATACGTTACATGGCCAAACACTCCTTCGTCTTCATCAGTGGCAAGGATATTAGCAACAAGAGTGCCTCTCGCTGAGTTTTCCACCACAGAAGCTTTATAGACGGCTTGTGTGAAGATGGGCGCATTATCATTTGCATCTTGCACAATGACGCGTATACTCACTGTGCCGGTACGCGGAGGGCTGCCTCCATCAGCCGCGGTCAGAGTGAGTTTCACCTCCGCCTGCTGCTCTCTATCCAGCGGGCTCTTCAGCACCATCTCTGCATACTTACTGCCATCAGAATGGGTCTGTTCCTTTAAGCTAAAATGCGAAGTAGGCTTTAGACTGTAGCTTTGAAGTGTATTTATACCTACATCAGGATCAATTGCACCGCCTAAAATAAACTGTGCTCCTACTGCAGAAGATTCGCTTATATCTAAGATAATTTCTTTCGTCGAGAACGCGGGGGAATTGTCGTTAATATCTAGTATTTCTACAGTAACACTAAATAATTCCATTGGGTTTTCCAAAACCACCTCAAAACTGAAGCTACACGGAGACGCCTGTCCACAGAGCTCCTCCCGATCTATGCGTTTTTTCACCGAGAGAATGCCTTTGTCTGGCTGGAAATGCACCAAGTCGTTGATTTCCTCGGTCACAATACGTGTTCGACCAGACTTTATTCTCCCAATACTTAATCCGAGATCTTTTGATAAATCACCAATCAGAGATCCTGGCTGCATTTCCTCCGGTATCGAATATCGAACTTGAGCATCAATTATAGGCTGAAAAACAACGCACAAAAGCAGACTGAGCAGCCGTCGAAGCGTCAGCTGTACTCTCCAAACCATAGTAATATTGTCCCTCAGTCTGCTGCGTTCGTAAATATAACTGGCAACAAATACTGAAGTGTGACAATCGCAGTTTACGTAATTATTGAAGAACAAACTCATAAGAGCCGAGTTGATTGTCTGACCACTATTGTTGCTTTCTCCTGTATTAGGCTGCTCGCTCTACCCGGCCCAAAGAAAGAGTAGTGACGTAATGAGGGGCAGTATTTATAGTAATGCACATTCTCAGGGCAACAGCGGCACTCAGAGTATAACTCAGTAATTAACAGTCAATATGTTCTGAAAAACAGGTTGAAAGGCGTCCAGAAAAATAATGCATCATACGTGTCCGCCAGAAGTGTCCACGAAAATGACTGCATCACACAAATATTCGACCTTTTCGCAAGCAGTAGCGTAAAGATCGATAATGGTAGAGCAAGTTTCACACTGGACACTACCAGCTGAGGTGATTTCAACTTGTTTTCTTAACAATGCTTTCGGGAAACATGAGGTCTGCACAACTGCACTATATAGTGTACTAGTCACACAAACTGACTACAGCACCATAGACACCTCCATAGCAATAACTAACGATTCATTTGGACTGAGACAGAAAGAAAGACAGATAGAAAGACAGAAAGAAAGAAAGAAAGAGGTCCATGGTGACATGACTGTGGGTGTGCAAGCAATAATTGAACCATAGATACTACTATGCGTTACCAGTAAAGTTGTGGCATTGATATATTGCAAATACATTTAACTTACCACCGTGTTGTTTCCTTTAGTGCTGTCCATGTATAGTCTATCCTTCGGAAGAGTGTCTGTTCCAGCAGAGTCAACACTCACTAGAATCTGGCTGTTTGGTCCGACGTATTTAATATCACTTTTTTGGGAATCAATGGTTCTGTAGATTTCATAATTACATACATCTTGGAGAGTTCCAGTGCCTACGGAGTCTGCGTAACGTGGTGGATAATATGGAATCACTGGAAGATGGGACTGAAAATACATGCGAGATTGCCTCCATCTGTAAATTTTAACTGATACTATGACTACTAAACAAGTGATGAAAAGAAATGACACTGCAGCCAAGGCCAGGATGAGATAAAATGTCAGGTTGTAATTGTACTCCTTGTCGTGCGTAAAGTCAGTGAACTCGGAGAGCACTTCAGGGAAAGTGTCCGCCACCGCCACGTTAACATTGACTGTAGCTGAACGAGAGGGCTGTCCGTTGTCCTCCACTACAACAGTGAGCTTCTGTTTCACAGCATCTTTATCAGTGACTTGGCGCACAGTTCTTATTTCTCCATTCTGTAAGCCCACTTCAAACAGCGCCCTGTCTGTCGCTTTGTGCAGTTTATATGAGAGCCAGGCATTCTGGCCAGAATCCACATCCACAGCCACCACTTTAGTCACAAGATAGCCCATTTCTGCTGAACGAGGCACCATTTCAGCCACCACAGAGCCACCAGTTTGTACTGGATACAGGATCTGAGGCGCGTTGTCATTCTGGTCCTGAACATTTACGAAGATTGTTGCATTGCTCCTGAGAGGCGGAGACCCCCCATCCTGAGCTTGCACCTGTATTTTAAACTCTTTAATCTGCTCGAAGTCAAACGAACGGACTGCGTAAAGTATCCCACTGTCTGCATTAATAGAGAAATATGTCGACACAGCCTGGCCGCTAATCTCACTGTCTATGAGACAGTAAGCGATGCGTGCGTTTTGTCCTTTATCAGCATCGTCTGCTTGGACAGTGATGACTGATACGCCCGGAGAGTTATTTTCTACAATTTGTGTTCTATATTCATTTTTACTAAAAGCGGGTGCATTATCGTTTATATCGGTGATTTCTAGTATAACAGTTTTCTGGTTAGACAAAGGCGGAGTGCCCTCATCAGAGGCAGTTAACGTCAAATTGAAAAAAGGATTTTTTTCTCTATCTAAAGCTCCATCGGTGACCAAAGTATAATATTTCCGCGGTGATGGTTTTATTGTAAATGGTACATTTTTGTTAACATTCAAATGCACCTTCCCGTTTTTACCAGAGTCTAAATCCTGTACACTGATCAAGGCCACAACTGTGCCCGGAGGAGAACCTTCTTGGATTTTACCCGAGAAGGATGTCAAGGTAATGACAGGGTGATTATCGTTTACATCTAAAACATCTATAACCAGTTTACTCGTACCTGCCAGACCTCCGTGATCTTTAGCCTGCAAATTAATTTCGTAATGCTGTAACACTTCATAGTCCAGATTACCAGAGAGTCTTACTTCACCGTTTCTCGTATTTACGGTAAAAACCTGGTGTGCTTCATCCATATTAGTAAAGGAATACGTCACATTTCCGTTGTGACCTTCATCCTCGTCGGTGGCACTGAGTTTAATGATTAGCGTGCCAGGTGCTGTATTCTCTGCCACACTCGCTTTATACAAATGTTCCGTGAACACAGGCAGGTTGTCGTTTGCGTCGAGGACTTTTATGACTATTTTCACGGTTCCAGACCGCGGTGGCTTTCCACCATCGACAGCCGTTAATACTAACAAATGCTCGTTGTGTTTCTCTCGGTCTAGTGGACTCTGCAGCACCATTTCTGCGTACTTGCTTCCGTCAGCTCGATTGTGCTGCTTCAGTGCAAAATTATCTGTAGGTTTTAAGCTGTAGCTTTGAAGAGAATTCAAACCAACATCAGGATCAGCTGCTGCGTCCAACAAGAAAATAGTACCTATGGGTGCTGACTCACTCGTTTCAAGATTAATTTCTTTTTTGGAAAACGCTGGAGCGTGATCATTTATATCTTCGATTTCTATAGTAATTGAAAAAAACTCGAGAGGATTTTCGAGCAAAATCTCCAACCCGAAGCTACACGGAGATTTCTGACCACATATCTCCTCTCTGTCTATCCTTTCTTTCACTACCAAATTGCCATTGTTACGGTTTAGCTCGAGGTACTGCCTGCTGTCATCAATAACCAGACGCGCCCTGCCCGATACCAACCTCTTTACATCCAAGCCCAGATCTTTCGCTACATCTCCAACAAACAAGCCAGGTTTCATCTCTTCTGGGATGGAATAACGGATTTGTCCATTCACAGCGCCCATCAGACAAAAAAGAAGAATGGTGAACCTTGGTGGCAAACACCAAGACTGACCTAGCTCCAAGACGCGTTCTCCTTCCACATCCCGCATCATATCCACAAGTAACGTTTGAGAAACGATTATTTTTGAAAGGTTACAGCATAAATCTGACGTGAGCGGTGTTTAATGCACTCACAGTGAGAACGACTTGTGCGTGTACTCAGCTTTACTGTAAGCTCAGACTACCCGAGCTGTCTCCACCCACTTCATGGCACAATACATCTGAGAAGCAACAACAAGCAAAGACTCTGTGCAGGCAATAGCACCACTCAAAGCTCATGCGGTGCACTACACCTAAACTGCGTGGAAATTAGACACAAAATATCACACAAAATTATATCACACAAACTTCCTAGAAATACTAATGAGTGGTAGCGATTTTGTACGAGTTCTAACAAATCGTTAGAAAAGGTATAACCACAAACACCCTAATTGTTCATTATTTTTCCTAACTTATTTTGACTCATTAACTTAGTCAAACTTAATTCAATTTTATTTGGATAAATAATATACATCGTTTACACATTACTTTAAACAATAGACATCGTCAGAAAGCAGCGTTACAGAAATCAAGATGTAGATGCATATTGAGATCTCCAATAAGCAATTCAGGAGCTACAGTGGCAAGGGAAAAGCTTCCTGGGAACGTCCTCTTCTGGGTGCCACCGGTTAGTGGGATTATAAATCATCGCTGTTGCTCTATAAAGTAAATAGTTTGTTTCAAATGAGTTTTCAATGCAAACCCCACTTACTTGAAGGCACTGTTGCAGTCAGGAATATCTTTTCAAATACTATTATAAAAGCCTTTAATTTAGTAGAAGCAACCAGGCTATGTGAAGTGTGTATTTATTCACACTAAATATTAGACACACAGGCTATACAGTGCAGGGAGTATGTACAGTATTATTCAGTCTGTGTGTGCGTGTGTGTCGGGGGGAGGATATCTGTAGCTTAATAATTTAACAGAAGCTGGATTAAGAACCACAGACATAAAAGCATATTGCTGCAGGGCAAGGAGAGACTACAGAGAACACACACACTCAGATATACTCACAAAATCACCACTAGAGGGAGTAACTATACAATCAAATCAGAGCTCAACTGCTGCTGTAAACCAGTACATCCCTCACTCTGCTTCAGTGAAAGCCTGTTAATACAGTGCTTAGTCATTTAAAAGTATGCCTCAGAATACATTTTGCCCCAGTTTCACAAACTGGTAATAGTTAACTGAACTATTCAACTGAATAGTTGACTATTTTCCTTTGTAAACGTTTTAATGATCAGAATGATCACATGTGCTGACTCAACGTTTATGGCTCTGGCTTACTGATCAGAAGGAAGGGGGTTTAAACCCCAGCACTGCCAAGCTGCCACTGTTAGGCCCCATATCATCTCTGACCCTAGCTTCCTAACAAGCTGGGATATGCGAAGAAAGGAATTTTACTGTGCTGTAATATATATGTGACAAATAAAAACTTCTTCTAATTAGCGCATTGATTATATATATATATATATATTACACACACACACACACACACACAGATCAGCCATAACATTAAAACCTCCTGCCTAATATTGTGTAGGTTTCCCTTGTGCCGCCAAAACAGCTCTGACCCGACGAGACCTCTGAAGGTGTGCTGTGGTATCTTGCACCAAGATGTTAGCAGTAGATCCTTTAAGTCCTGTAAGTTGCCAGGTGGAGCCTCCATGCATCAGACTTGTTTGTCCAGCACATTCCACAGATGCTCGACTGGACTGAGATCTGGGGAATTTGGAGGCTATGTCAACACGTTGAACTCTTTCTCAGGTTCCTCAAACTATTCCTGAACAATTTTTGCTGTGTGGTAGAGCGCATTACCTTGCTGAAAGAGGCCACTGCCATTAGAGAATACAGGTGCCATGAAGGGCTGTACTCGGTCTGCAACAATATTTATGTAGGTGGTACATGTCAAAGTAACATACACATGAATGCCAGAACCCAAGCTTTCCCAGCATAACATTACCCAGAGCATCATACTGCCTCCGCCAGCTTGTCTTCTTCCCATAGTGCATCCTGGTGCATCCATCTCTTCCCCACATAACTGAAGCACACACACCTAGCCATGGGATGTAAATGAAAACGTAATTCATTAGACCAGGCCACCTTCTTCCATTGCTTCACCGCCCAGTTCTGATGCTCTCATGCCCACTGTAGGTGCTTTCGGTGGTGGATAGGGGCCGGTATGGGCACTCTAACTGCTCTGTGGTTATACAGCCCCATACACTGTGATACACTGTGTGTGATACACTGTGTGTTCTGACACCTTTCTATCATAGCCAGGATTAACTTTTTCAGCAATTTGTGCTACAGTAGCTCTTTTTTGGGATCAGATCAGATTAATTAACATTTGAAATGTCTATGTTGAACTTTCAACATAAATATCTTTCAGGAAACAATATGCCTCTTCTACAGTAGTATTTAGTACTTCTTGTTGTAAATACTACACACAGCAGTCAGTGTATACAACATCAAGGCAAATCTAATCACCTACAGTATATATAAAAAGTCTACACAGCCCTGTTTAAATTGAAGGGTTTTGTGATGATTTTGTGAATACATCATTTCACTTCTTTTTACACCTATAATGTGCAACCAACAAAATCCAAATAAAAAACAAATAGAAATGGCACATTTTGCTTATACTGCACTCAGTCTTAGCACATTGATTTGGCAATTTCAGCTTCTGTTGACCTGGATTTGTGCTTCGGGTTGTCATTCTGCTTGATTTTTTTCTATGAGAAAGGGCTTCTGTCTAGCCACCCTACCCCATAGCCCAGACTTATGAAGAATAAGAGAGATTGTTGTCATTTGCAGGGAGTGACTAGCATTTGCCAGATATTTCTGCAGTTCTTTTAATGTTGCCATATGTGATTGTGATTCATTAATTCTGTGCACAAGCACAGGCTCCTTTATAAAAGGGTGTGCACACTTTTGCAACCAGGTTATTGTCATTTTTTTTTTATTTTTTACACTACAACTTTTCTATTTGTTTCTCACTTGAATTTTGCTGGTTGCTATATCACATTAAAAGGCGGAAAAAGATCTGACATGATTTATCTTGGTTTCCTTTTTTACATTGCAAAAACCTGCAATTTTAACAGGGATGTGTAGACTTTTTAAATCCACTGTAAATGTTTCACTCACTAATTCAGCAAAACATCACACAAATTTAAGTGAAAATATAAATTTTAGAAGTACTAATAATGTTGCTAATCTGGTAAAATGCTCAGAAAGCTTTTACACACCATGAGGTATTTAAACTATAATTATATAGTATAGGTATTTAAACTACACTTATATATATATATATATATATATATATATATATATATATATATATATATATATTTTTTTTTAAAGAGTTTGGCTTTTCAGTGCTACCATTATAACAGTTCAAATAATGGCATGAAGGCTAAGAGATAGCTGGAAGTCATATATATATATATATATATATATATATATATATATATATATATATATATATATATATATATATATATATATATTGTCATCTATATCTTGTTATGTATACAGCTATTTTCTGTAAAACAAAATATTATGCATTGAGTATAAATTATTAACAATACATTTTATTTATTTACAATGCAATCATTATTGTCATTGTTTTACTAGTATTTAAAAAGCTGTAGGCAGGGGCGGACTGTGAACAAAAACGAGCCCAAGAAATTGTGTTCAAATAGCCTCCTATATTCCAAAATAACAAATCAAAATGCATCTGCTATTACACAATAGGCTGGAAGCTACTACTGCACAGTATCACTGCAACAGCAGTCAAATAAACAACATGCTAAAAGCTAAACAGATTACTCAGCTCGTTTTGTATACGTCAATAATTAGTTTGAAAAAGCACTGCACTGGTGCTCCCATTTCAGAAAACAATGAACATCATCACTACCAAAAATTCAGAAGCACCCACCAACGTGTCGGAGGAAACAGTCTGAACTAAGCTTGTTAACTATAGCACAGTTTCATAACCCTGCTCTTGGAGTAACCCGTTCTGCACAATTTAGTGTTTTCTCTGCTCTAACACACACATATCAGCCCAGGAAGGGCTGCTGGTTAGCTGATTAACTGAATCATGTGTGTTAGAGCAGTGAAAACATTAAAATGTACAGGACTGTAGGGATAATTAGGGTAGCTAGTCATCTCTTACCAGCCATTTTCCATTTAAGCAGAGTTTCTGAGAGACAAACCAACGATAAACAGCTGAAATAAAAAGAACATTTATCTTTTCCTAGCCTTATTTAGCTAGCTTAGCTATGCTAGGCCACTTGAATACCTGCTTTCTGACCGCTCATCTCCCCATCATCACAAACACCAGCAGCCGGTTTGGAACTAAAACGTGTTTTTGAACACTTTACTGCATCTGTGTTTTTCTTTTCTTTTTTTTCGCGTTTTCTTTCTGTAGTTGTCTAGTGTCTAGTCTACTAACAAACAGAGGAAAGTCTCTTAAAAGTAAGGTTTGCTCAGCTTTACACAGTGCTATGGAGTTCAATACTCGCCTGGCTTACCACAGTACACGAATTAGATTTTTTTTGTCCGATTTGAATTTTCACCACCTGCACACCTTGATGACGTAGGCCATGATAATCTCCGGTAACAACGAAGGCACAAGAGTCATCTTGATGACGCCAGAGCTTAGTCCTGATTGGTTGGACGCACCGCCGGCATTCATGTTATTTCTTTTTTTTTCTAAGACACCCCCTCGTCGTGAATAATTGATTTTAGCCGAACACTACATTTATTAAAAACCCAGCAAACAAACAAGAAACATTATTATTATTTTTTTTTAGCATTTCAGAATGATCTAGCTCTGTATCCTTTAAAACACATATCTAGCAAAAAAAAAAAAAAATACTGTAATCACTGCCATTTCTTGTCCCATTCTCTTCTGTATGATTAAGATATGTGATACTATGTGGTAATAGTGTATTATTGTAGCCTACAGTCTCTTTTTATGTTTTTATAATCATATCTCAGGTCGTGTTTATCCAAATAAAATGAATTAAAATGTGAAAAAAATAAAGAATTATTAATAATAGTAATCCCTTTATACAGAGATAATATATTGAAAACAGCACGTAACCTGTTAGAATGTGAAGTGTTTGTGGTTATTAGCCTGTCTATGTGCCAATAGCAAACGTCTGCCTCTCTGGTCATAATATTTTGAACATTATTCCTGTCATTTATTTATTTATTTGTTTGTTTGTTTGTTTGTTTGTTTGTTTAAATATACTTATTTCTAAATTAATCTGCACTTATAAATATATGCACGAACATGTTCATTCATTAATTTAACGTTTTCTTTCTTTATATAATTTTTATGCAAAATCAGAAAATACATGCCAATACAGAAACACACGCAAAATCAGAGAACAAATGCAAAATCAGAAAACATGCAAATACAGAAAAGGGGATGCCAGAACCAGACACTACCTCTTTATGATGATGAGGTACTGACCACATAGCTGGATATCTGTCTTTGGCTTCCAGAGCATTCAGACATTGGCTGCACAGGTGTCTTGCAGTAAGATTCACCAGCAGAGCACCTGACCCAGTATAGTAATAAGGGACGAATAGAGGAAACCCAACTCTAGCTGCAGTATGCTTGTTAGCGGAGTCCAGTTAACTTAGTAGGCTCAGGGTGAGCATGCAGTATGGTGAGACAGTCCCTCTCAACCACACTAGCAGCACATATGCACCCACTGGTCCCACTGGTTGGCTAGATAGCTGGGAATATGAATTTCTGGAGGTAGATGGTGCCAAGAAAGAACCGGCCCCAGTGGAAGAATGAGAGCTCACTGCCACTACTGAGCAATCAACAGACAGAGCTAGCTTGCAAAGAGTGGGGTGAGTGAAGTTAATAAATATAGCAGTGCTAATGAATAAAACCTGTTCAGTACTAGTGGGGGACATAGAGTTCTATAGCATTCTTCAGAAAAAGGTGTTAGAATGTAAGAAAAAATCTTCTCACCACAGCTGAATAGAAGATAGGACATTAGGAATGTATTGCCAGCTTTGTTAGACAGGTAGCTCCAACCATAATCACAAGCTATTGAGCTCCATATGGTATACATGTGGTCTGACATGTATACAAGTTGAGAAGATGAAAGTGAGTTATGTCTTGACTATGTGTGACTGTGGTATTTGTTGCAAATGCTATGTCATATGGTCACTTCATGACTTTACTGGAAGGTCTTGGTATACATACGCACATGCACAAAAGGATGTCCAGGTGATTTCCACCATCCCTGTTGGTTAGGCTTCAAATAGACCCACAACTTCAGTGTTTTATTTGTCCTCCATGTTGACTGAAGTGTGTCTGCATAACATCTCTAACCTGGGGTTATATACTCCAGTTGTGGCACCTGGTACATTACAGTTTGACTACATGACTCCTGATTTATGGCAGCCATTAATTTTGCCATCAGTATGTCTCAGCTGCCTCAGTGGGAAGCATGTGCTGAGTCACTGGGACTGAAAAGTAGGATAGCTATGCGTGCCCTTCAGCAAGAACTAGCAAAAATGTGCTGCACTCACCCAGACTCTGCAGGACTCATTCATTTAAGCAAAGCTCTAAGTGTCATATCCTGAGCTGAATTCAAGACCTTGAGGAATTGCAAGACTTTTGTTCCATAAACAACAAACATTAGATTTTTTTGTAAAAGTAATACTGTGTATATACTATGTATGGAAGATTTTAGACAGTATTACTGCAATTTGTTTGTGCTGATTTTAAGTCCAGCAGTAAGGCATGAAGGCCTGTTCTTTTTTAAATCTTTAATGAAACTTTTAACCTAATGTTATTTATTTTTGCTTGGAAATAAGGAATAAGATCCAGTTCATCTGTTGTAGTGACATGCTACAGTGGCAGGCAAAACACAGACACAGACAGAAGCAGAGCTTGTGTTTAAAGAAGATTTTATTTTCTTAAGCAAGAGAGAAAAGGGAAGGAGGGGCATAGGATGCCAGCTCCAGGTGCAGAGAGCTCTGAGGGATGGGTCAAGGTAGAGTGTGTTGGTGGTCACTGCTGGCCCGGCGGTGTGGAGCGGACCGATAGCAGGGTGCGGCGGTGGGAGGACCAGGCCTCTTCCATGGGTAACGGGTGTGAAGGGCCTCGGCTATGGCGCACCGCAGCGGAAGTATGCCGCTACCTACAAAATAATGACCAAACCACGTCAGCACCAGTACATAGACAGAAGCTTACCTTCCATACTCACCTTCCTGTGGTCGCGGCACCCTTTTATCCTCTCCAGTCTTCTCTGAGAGGGCGAGGAGCCGCGGTGATTATCTACCTCCAGTCGTGCTCCATTCCCCTGCTCTGCCCTGCGGCCATGTGCTCTCCCGCAGTCCGTAACAGTAGTGCTGAAACGGCGCTGTCCGTTCAGCACCACAGTAGCAGTAGTGTGAGGAGCATGCAGCAGGTTGTGCGTGTGGTGCAGAGGCCCGCAGTCACATTATTTTATTATAGGGCAAGCTAAAATGGCAATTTATTCTGGAATAAATGTATTATCTGGAAAGAATCAGGACAGTATTGTGATGTGTGCTAGTTTATAAAAGTTTTGTGAGAACAAGATCATTGCATTATAAATTTCTACAACATTTAAAATACTCAGTTATTTAACTTCAAAGCTTAGTTTATATTTATAACCATGTTTAATATAAAACGTAAATGAATACAAATGTGCAACATGTTGCCAATTTAAACAGACAGGCTATTACTTGATTATGGTTATTTTATGCCACTTGTAAGGAGGACAGATTACATATGAAGCACAGAGGTGTGGTTTCAGAGATTTACAATGGTCTATTTATTACAATTGATGACAAACTAATGATATAATTAGCTGCAAGCTAAGGAAGCATGTGTGTATCTGTTTATCTTTTAATGTGGACAAAATGTCCATGATTTCCTTTTTGGTTACTTGGGTTAATATATAATTGTGTGTGTGTGTGTGTGTGTGTGTGTGTGTGTAAGAGAGAGAGTGAGAGAGAGAGTGTGTGCGTGTGTGAGAGAGAGAGAATTTCAGCAAAGCTCTGAGTATTTGTCAGACATTATAGGACAGCTTCCCTCCCATTCCTCCCATTTTCACTTCCACTCCTGTTGAGCAGCTCAAGGAGATTGTTGCTATAGAGATCTGCTCTATCCTTGTAGTAACCATAGAAACTGTCTCCTGGATCACACACACACACACACACACACACACAACAAGGTATTTGGGTGTTAGATTTTTTTTTAACATACAGAATTAGCATATGAGCCCTTGAACCTCCTCTTCTCACACTTACACGTGCTCATACACCCATGGATGTTGGATGCAAGAGACCAGACAGTTACACAGACAGTTACCTTTATTAAGACAGAAAGGGTGGGAGCAGCCTTAGAGAAACATTTATCATGCTGCTGCAATGAGCTACTCTGACTGCATGCTAGAACTGATCTCAGGTTTGGTAGACAAGGATTAAAAGATCAATAAATAATAAGATAGAAGGCAGGATAAAGCAAATTTGCCATTGATGAAATCTCTTTGTTTGGAAACATAGCTTACAGGTGCATTAAGTTTAATACTGATCATACCAGCTGTGGACATCATGCCATGTTCAAGCATCAAGGCACAAGGCAGTGGTCTGACAGTTTAGCACTGAGTTTCTGCTTCTGTGTTTGTGCAAGAGCAAAGTAGCACATGCAAAATGTTTTGCTGAATGACAGTTAATATTTTGAAGAACATGTATATTTGTGTCTTAAAGCAGGAGTGTCAGACATTCCAGTCTTGGAGGGTCACAGTACTGCAGAATTCATGATATTCCCTTATTTAACACATCTAAATCTTTTCTATAATTGCCACTGAAACAGTCACATCATACAAAAATGCAATGTTTGTTACATCATGGCTAATTCATATGATGGTTACATAAACATAAAATGATATTATATTACTCCCTCAGGCACTTGTCAGTAAGTGCTTTATCTTTGTCAGGGTCACAGTGGATCCTGAGCCTATCCCAGGAGCACTGGGTATGAGGATGAGAATATACTTTGGATGGGATGGCAGTCCACCGCAGGGCACTATGCACACACACGTTGATACATTCATACATTCAGATGAACATAAGGACAAATTAGCTTAGTCAATCCACCTTTTGGCATATTTTTGGAAGTGGGAGGAAACTGGAGAGGCCAGAAGAAACCTACAGAGTCCCGAGGTATATTATATTATGTTTTATTTAAAAATACAGCAAATTTCTGTACTGTCACTTAATGGTTATTGCTATCAATAGTTTATTAACACTATTGCAAGCAAGCTAGTTTTATAAATGGCAAAATATTTAGCTAGCAGTATTTGCTGCATTAAAGCTCAAACATTGATAAATATGCCTGCATTTGCATATTTTGTTAGAATTAAAATATGTATTTTTCTCTGAAAATACTCTCAAGAGAAAGCCTTTAAGAGAAAAGATTGTTGGAAAATCATTTCTTTTGTTTAGATCGATTGCTTGACAAATAAAGTGAGAAACAATCTTTTTAGACATCTGCAGTATAACATGACATGATTATGCCAAGTGGGATGAGCAAAAGTTCATAAGTTTATTTAAGGTTCAGATAATGCAGTGGTCATGGGTCAGAGAAAAAATGGTGAAATAAACATATTTCTGTTCAATTTTAGATGCAATTTGTCCAAAATTCTGGAAAACTTGACCAAAATTGTTGTTTCTACCTGTAGTGTCTTTCTTTAATGATGTTGGAGGGTTTGCTACACTCAACTAAGCTGATATACAGTATATGAATTGTAAAATCAACAACAACAAAAAATGTAACTTGTGATATCTTGTAGCTGTAAGTGGTTTTAATGATTAACACAGATTTGAGTTAAACTATCATGTTTGCCAAATTTTATTTTTGATTTTAATAAAATTCTAAGTCTGTGTTTCAGATTAATTGCAATTTGATCGTTGAAAATTGAAATTTGCACTTGATTACATTTACGGCATTTGGCAGACGCCCTTATCCAGAGCAACTTACATTTAATCTCATTTTTTTTTTATTTTTTATACATCTGAGCAGTTGAGGGTTAAGGGCCTTGCTCAAGGGCCCAGCAGTGGTGGCTTGGCGGTGCTGGGGATTGAACTCATGACCTTCTGATCAGTAGTCCAACGTCTTAACCACTGAGCTACCACTTCTGTTTATGACCAAGGATATGCAATATAAAAACAATAAACTCCTATATGAGAATAAATGATGATCAAATTAAACTACTAACTTCATTACTGTAGAAGATAATTACAGCTTGAATACAAAAGTTACATGGTTGCAGAAGCTGTTGCAGAATTAGTTAATAGCTAAAGGCATATTAAATCCTGTCAATGATTTTTTTTAGTGTCTCTGGTTTCTGTACAGTTTGTGGTCAACATTTTTCATGATGATCTGTAAGAATCCTAAAAACAACTGGATGTATGTCTTTTCACAGAAAGAGATGAGGTTTTGATCATGTGTCACATTATTAAGAAAGAAAACTTTATTTATTTTTTGGTGATTTATTAAACAAAACACAGTACCACCTTGTTCATCAAAATGAAATAAAAAAGAGAAAGAGAGAAATGGATTTTACTACTTCACTGTCACAGTTTGATGAGCAGGTGTACAAAAGATACGACAGATGAGCCCTGCCCATTTGGACAGTGCTTTACCACCTACTGACCACTACCAGACACTGAGAAATAATGATGGTATGAATGCTCACTAGGTACAAGCATACACTACATATATTGTATTTTACATAAGGTTTTTTTTTTGACATTTTCATTAAGCTTTTTATCCTTCAAAGGGAAAGGTGAAGGAAAAGAGATAGTGTTGTCATACATAGTAATTTAGTTACAATAATAAAGTGTTAGATCAGTATGTCAAAGCCATACACAAATGTGTTTTTTTTTCTTCGCTTTAGTTTCTCAAAAACAAAACCAAAAGAACAGTAAGGATTGAGCAGGAGCTTTAGGGCATCACACTATAAAGCAGTTACAAATAAGTAGAAGGCTTAATAACATGGTAAATGTACACTCTGAGTGGATGGGGAAAATATCATTATGCAAAGGCTTGGCAGAGACGGTACATACGCAAATCTCCTGTGCATGTAATGGATACAAATCATAAACAAAAATAGCAAAATTATAGCAATCTATATCTATATTCATATATATCTATATAGTAAGAGTTTCGTTCTGGTTAGGTCATGCAGCAGTCACAGCTGAGCCATTGTGACATTGGTTTAAGTCATGAGGTTGTACAGTGTAAACAGACAGGGGGGAGGGATCCAAAGGAGCAGAAGCAAGAAGCTTTCAGTGCAAAGATTGGCATCTGGGATGGAGTCGATCTATTCCTAGACTTTGTACTGCAATTATTCAGTAACCTTCTCAGTCCAATTTCCAAAGCAAAAGCAACAGGGAAAACTGAATTTCAAATAGGTAAAACTGGCAATTCAGTACTTTGGCCAATTCACATCATGTCATGCTCTGGTTAAACTCCACCCCCTGACCATGCCTCGACTCTCCCTTCTGTTTTCTCCATTCTACCCTTGACAAATACAAGCAGTGAAATACAAGGACCAGCAGCCATTACACTGTTCACTGGTGACACACATTTACACACAGAGAGGAGTGATGTTCAGTGTACTGGGTGCAGTGCAATGACTAGGGCTGGCCTATTCAACATTCAAAACAGAACAGAGCATAAAGCCAGGGTAGAAAGAGTCAGAGAGAGCAAAAGATGTTCTGTACAAATGCAATATAGATCAATTAAAGCTTATAAAAACAGATCTTAAAAAACACATTTTTTTTTTTTTTTGCTAAAACAACACTCAAGAATCAGCCTAATTTGTTATCTAAGTTAGCTGAACATGTCTTAGCCTTTCAAGCAGAAAGACAAGGGTATTTTGTACAGGACAAAATCCATACACCACATCCTCATATTAGATGAGAAAGCAGGCACAAAATAGGGTTAAAGGTCAGAGTTTAAGGTTTAATAGAAAACAAGCTCAAGGGCAGCGATACCAAACATTCAAAGCATACGCTTCAGGTCACTGAAAGTTTTCAGGGAATGGTTGCATGTTTTGTACATTAGCACTAACACTGTTTTTTTTTTTTTTTTTTTTACATGTATTGTACAACTATTTCAGCTACCCATCTAAGCAACACTACCCACAGGTTTCCTTTATTCAGTAATCGTTCTTTATGTAGCTCAGTCACCACTACATGCACCCAGTCTCTGTTGCTTTTCCGTTTTCAGCTTTTGCCAGACATTAGTTCTTCCATTTTTGCCCTGTGCTAAATCACATACTTAACATTTCTGAGGCAAAGCTGGATCTTTGAACAAAAACAAAACAAAACAAAAATAGGCACAATGAAAGGGGAGCTATCATTACTGGAGTGTTAACCTTTGACCCTGTACAAGCATGTGCGTAAGTGTTAAATTTTAGATTTTCAGGTAATGCGCTTATAATGACTGGGAGAGAGTGCTGGTAAACATAATGTGCTTGCTTTTTACGATTCACCACTGTTTTATCTTTCTTTTTTATTTTGCTGCTGAGTGTCGGGTGAGTGTGTCCACATGTTCCTTATTGATTTGAGATACTTCTCCATAGCGTAGACACAGACATAGAGTAGAGCAAGCCGAAGCATTAGTTTAGCATTGTCTCTTTACAGTAAACCAGTTTTACTTTACAACATGGCACACAACTTCTCTGTTGGCACCATATTTACACCAGCACATACCCCACTTCCAATCTCAAAGCTTATCCTTTTATCCCCAGAACTTGTTAATCTTTTTTCTTTTTTATATTTTTGATAAGTTTCTTGGTAATCAGAAGTGGTGTACTGCTTTTAACTTTCTTAAATCTGACATTGTCTTCCTTTCTGAGATCAGAAAACTGAAACCACAATGATTAATAAGACAGAGGTGTCAACAGAATCTACATATTTCTCACTGTTGTCTTTTGAGAAAATTGGGTGGTCAGGCACTGTGAGCATGGAGGAAAATGAATCAATAATATCATCAAAGTGAACTGAGTTATGTAAGGCCAATTTTGTAGCATGAGACAGAGAAATATCAAAGATCTTAATTAGATACTTCATGTTGAGTCAGACAACATGACTCAACATAAAATATTTGTTTTAGTTCAAAATGTGGAAAATAAACATAAATGATCTAATATTCCTCACCCATAACCTTATTAATCAGTTCTGTCATGACCCCCGTTGAGATCTCTGTCTTATATATATAAACTTAACATTTCTATTTCTAGTCATCATCATCTTTCCCTTTCTCCTTCTTGTCTTTCTTTTCCTTTTCCTTCTTCTTCTTTTTCTTCTTCTTGGCCTCCTCTTTCTTGCCAAAAGTGATGAAGTCGCTCTTATCATCACCGTCCTGCCCCTGTCTGATAGAGATGATGGCAGGAGAACCAGGGATGATGAAAGCTTCAGGTGGGACCTCGCCTGGCTTCAGATGCTGGGGGGGCATTCCAGGGCCTGGACCATACCGAAAATGCCAACTGTTACTGTCCACACCAGCGCCAACAGGAGGAGACACCTCGCCACCCTCATTATCTAACCACAAAGAGAGAGAGAAACATTGTGAGTGTTGTAGACATTTCAGTTTAGAAAACCCACATGGCTATCAATAAATGTAAAACAAACATTCATTGTCATGTCATAAATACAGCATTTTGTACCATCGCATTCTGTACACATTTCAAAGAATGTCTTGTATTGCAACAAGTGCTGATAAGCATGCAGTATTAGACAGCCTAGGCACAGAATGGATCAGGATCCAACAGCACAGGATTACATGTCAGGTCCAACCCATTAGAGCAGGAAGACAGAAAGGTCAGAGAAGAAAGGCTGACATTTTAACAGAGGTAAACACACACTGACAGGAAGGCAAAAAGTAACACACACATAAATACACACACTTCAGATACAACTGAGTTTACTGAGTTTAACCTCTTTTAAAGATAAACTGTGGCTATAGAATTCTTGAGAAGGGAAGGATGTGTGTGTGTGTCACTGTGTAGTTTAAATAGCTAAATACAACACTAGCATAAGCTAAGAAGAGGAAGTGTATGTGTGGACAGGCAAGTGTGAAGGAGGCAATTCTGATCCTGCACAGGCTGTCTGTGGGTTAACATGAGTCACCATGCTGGTCTGCTGTGTGTGTGCTATAAATTACTGCTGTCTTAGTAGAGTGCTAGAGGAAAATGCCACGTTAGAGAAGCCACCATGAGGTTCTTCAACAATTCAGAAAAGTTAAATTCTGAAGTCAGAAGAAGGGATGGAATGGATACTCCACACTAACACAAGAAAACTTGAAAATGCTTCTTAGCCTTTTTCTGTTTCCACCCACACTAAAACTGTGCTTTTGATCAAAACACATCTTTTCACCTCTGCTATCCAAAGTGGATAGATCTCTTGTAGCATGGATAAGGGAAAATGTAGCTTTTCAAAACCACTGACATATGACTGTCATGTGATCTCCCAAATGTCATGGGTCTGTGAAACTGCAGCTAGATATGACTGCTGTTAGGTATTATATCATAGTATATTTATAATATTCTTAGGATAGAGTGCAAAAATGACTCTGTAGCTTGTCAAACCATTGTATCTCTATTGTCTGAGCCTGATTTCATTTTAACATATAGGTGCCTTTGTTGTAGAGTCCTTCAGATTCACTCACACACACACACACACAACCACACACACGCGCTGCCCTACATTACTATTAGCGACACATACCAGTCAAGATTAATCAACACAACTGCAACCTACTTTGTAAACTCCTTTTTTGACACAGCCAAAGGAGCTCCCTCTCTTCCTTTCTCTATTCCTATTTTAGGCTTATCATGTACTACTAGCGGTGTTTGAGTGAATGTGTGCAGTGGTCTGTGAATGACAATGTCTGCAAGCAGGAGCTGTTCTTTTTCTGATGTCTCCTTATAGCTTCTCTCTCGAGAATGTGCCTACTACAGCAGAATGTGAAACAGTGATGGAGAACACCTCTCACATTCCACTGCAGTATATAAAACACTCTTCTTCCCCATAATAGAAAAAAATGCATTTTTTGCTCTGGCAATTTTGTATTAATTTAAAGAATCCAGCATATATTTGCTCTTTACTAAAGGGAAAATTCACCCCAGGTGGGACAGGGCACCATGCACAAACACATTCACACCTAGGGGAACTCACCATAGCAAATACACCCAGCTGTATGTTGTAAAGCTACCATGAATAGCATTTTTTTTGCAATAGCATTCAAGGGGAGAAAAAACGCTTGTGAAACATATCACAACAAGTGAAACAAAGAGCTATTGTCTGCATAAATATAGTCAATATATATACATGATAAACTATACAGTATAATATAAAACAGTAAGCATATTTTGAATGTGGTTTTTTACATACAATATGATGGTGGTTGTGATTTATTAAACTAAATAATACCCTTTTCCATATCAGTAAATCACCAACAAGAATATGGGTCCAAGGTTTTATCCAAACCAAGAAGAAAAACTTTACTGAATACCTATTGTCAATGGTGACACAGTAATAACATCTGTCCAGGAGGGAGCATTGGCCTTTTATTTGCCTAGATCCCACATGAATACACAGAAAATGAGGATACATACAATCAAAAATTAATTCTGTTAAAATTAATTCTGTTAAAATCCACAGAGAAACATGATTGTTTGTGGTCTGCCATTTATGTGCACGTGCATATGTGTGTGCGCGTGTGTGTATGTATGTGTGTGTGTGTGTGTGTGTGTGTGTGTGTGTGTGTGAGTGTGTGTGTGTGTGTGTGTGTCTGAGAGAGAGAGAGAGAGAGATAGAATCAGTGAATAGATCGAATCTATTACGGGTCTCGAGGGTGCTGCCTGACTCCCTTACCCAACAATTATGCACAAAAGTTCTCTCCATTTCCCTCCATTTGTCTCTCTGACTGTACTTTAGACACCTTATTTTTTTTTATTTCTGTTTCATTTCTTATTTATATGACTATCTGACACTGTATATCTTCCCTTTATTTACTATTAGGTTAAAAAAGGACATGTTTGCCACTCTGCCAGAATAACAACCATCATCACTGCCTTAGCTATGAATATGGAAAGAAGGATACAAAAAAAAATCTCCCTAAAGCCCCCTCTACTTGACATTGTGTTTAATGTAGCATGTGGAGACACTCACGTCCTGAGATTATTGACGTAGGTTTAATAAGCAATATAACTGCTAGGAAAAAAATTATTACAGTGAGTGGCTAGCTCGTCTAATAAAAAGATAACGAGGAGCAAACCAAATATCTCTCTCTCTCTCTCTCTCTCTCTCTCTCTCACACACACACACACACACATACACACGCACACATACACACACACACACACACACATGCACATACACATACACACACACTGGATCTCTGTAGTCATTTTTCTTAGGCATTCTGTATTCTTCTCTGTGTATTTCATACATAAAAATCAATTATCATAGATATCCAACATCTTCTCTAAAAATCCTCTAACAATCTGACTCTGCTATCACTCTCACATATCGTACATTGGTGTATTAGTTTCTTTTTTTTTGCTTTCTTGTTTTCTTTATAGTCGAAGGGCAGAAGGATAAGAAGGGCAGGATGGGTGAAATGTAATCCTCCTTCTACGTTCACTCTACATTCCTGAAGGTGTGCAATTTTGCACAAGCTGGCCACAAGCTTTCAGTCCACACCCACCATTTAAAAAAAAAACTGCTACCTTTTAACATTTTGTGTACTTTTTGTGGAGTATTTAATAATAAATCCTGTGATTCAGGATTTAAGATGAAAGCTACTAGTTTAATGCCTTTTGCATTGTATGTAGCTTTATTTGAAACAGTGCACAATACATGCACATTAAGATTTTATACATTTAAATAAAATAAATGTTTAAAAGTGCACGTTATGTATAATCCACTATTAATCGCAGCTAATATATATTCAGTGCATTGTGTGAATATCTGTATGAGAAGATATGCCACACCTAGGTCTGTCTGGCTTCATCAATCCTGATAAAACACAGCAGATGGCACAGGCAGGCTTTGTGTACATGCAGCCAAGAAACCCATTTGTTCGTGTTTGTGTATGTGTGTGTGGTCTTATCATGGGTGAAATATGTGACAGCTTAAAAAGGCTGATTATTTTTTATTCATAACATTACTGTAAAATAAATAAATAAGTAATTATGAGAATGGTTGTTTGATTTAACATCATATACTTAAAAGATTAAACTATACAGTTAGTATTCATGTACACACATCTAATATAAATGAATATGCATAGTCTATTCGAAGCCTAGTATGCAATTTCAATCAAATGTATGTGCAACAACTTTAAGACAGTGTTTCTGATAGATGTATTTGAAATAGGTGTTTAAAATAAAAAATATTTCAAATTTGTATTTGATGGTGGTAAGAAACATATATAAAATATAATTTGTATTATATGTATATACTGTACACATATGAATATAATTTGTATAAATGTCTTTGTGTTCTGCATAGTGTTCATAAACTGATGCTCATATAATTCTGGTGAATTTCAAAGAAGGCTCTTGCACCAGAGTTCTGAAACACAAGAGAATTACTGTGTGTTTTTGCCCATGTGTGGGCATATGGCATCATGAGCAAGTTCTGAGTCATAGGGCAGCACAGGTTGGCACATCTACAGAACCTTAAACTGCCAGAATGGAAAAGGTCATGGCCATCCACCTCTCTTCCTCCTCACCCGCTCTCTCTCTGTCTTCCTTCCTCCCCTCAGTATCTCTCCCTACCTGTTTTTGCAGGTATTATCTGTTTTGCTCTTGTTAACTGATGAAGAAATCATTAATATCTTTATACTGTTTTTTCCATCTTACATTTTCTAATAATTTTATTTGTCACTCTTTCAAAATACTCTGTAGGGCAAAAAAATGTTTGTGGGCACATGACTATCATAGCCATATGAGGGCCTTCCCCATACTGTCGGAATGTCTTTGTATGCTTTGTATGCTTTAAGATTTCCCTTTACTGCAGTTATGGGGTCTAGCCCAAACCTGTTGCAGTATGACAAAACCAAAAAAACATGGTTTGCCAAGGCTGGAGTGGGAGAACTCAAGTGACCTGCACAGGGCCCTGACCTCAATCCCACTGAACAGCTTTAGGATGAGTTGAACACTGACAGTGTGCCAAACCTCCTTGCCCAACATTAGTGCCTAACCTCACTAATGCTCTTGTGGCTGAATGGGCAACTCCCCAAAGCCATGGTCCAAAATCTAGTGGAAAGCCTTCCCAGAAGAGTGGAGGCTGTAGGCTGTTATAACAGCAAAGGGAGGACATATGGGTTCACATATGGATGTGATTAGTTAGGTGTCCTTACTTTTGGCCATATATATATATATATATATATATATATATATATATATAAAGACATATATAATATATATATATATATATATATATATATATATATATATATATATATATATATATATATATATATATGTCTTTCTTTTCTTTACCACAATTTCATTTAAATAATTTTGATCAAAGGATGATCCTTTGTCATGTCCATTTTAACATATTCTTCTGTCTTGTCTTTCTCATTCCACCTGCCTGGCCTTTGTTTAGGTGATTCAGCACCATAGCACCACACCTCTCCCTCTCTCTACCACTTCACTCTCTCTGTCTCTCTCTCTCCCTTACTGTGCTCTGACTGAGGGAATGAATGGTTGCTGTGGAAACTGCCTCTTCCAGTGGCTATGGCATAGACACTGATGGAGAATAATGCTTTAAGCCCTTGATATGTCTCTCTCTCTCTCTCTCTCTCTCTCTCTCTGTTTTCCCCTAGTAACAGCAGCCATTGCAGACCCCTTCTTGTTAACGCACTCACTCTCCCTACATGCCAACTCTATGTTCTCTGGATCAAACTCTCTTTTTTCTCTATATAAATTGGGTAAAAACAATATATACACAATAGGAGAAAGTCCTTGGAGAAAAGCAGTTTGCTTCTCTTAATGTGATTCTCTCTCTCTCTCACACACACACACACACACACACACACACACACATACACACACACATATATATATATATATATATATATATATATATATATATACATATATATATGCGCAGTGGCAGCAGTAACTTATCTTCAGTCACTGTCTGCAAACCAACACTATGTGCTGATAAATGGTCAAACATGCTGAGTCACTTATGCTCTGTGGGAAATAAATCAGCTGGCACTGTTATTTATCTAACACATCACTCACCCTACAGTACCTAATTCACTTTTTCTCTCCTATCAGAACTGTAACTTCTCAGACTCAACAGGTAATCAATGACCATGCCAAAGAGAGAAAGAGAGAGAGAGAGAGAGAGAGAGAGAGAGAGGGGTTACCTCTTTCAGAGGCACTCTTTGCTCTCTCAGTCATCAGCACAGACTTAATTAGAACAAATTGATCTTTCATAACCCAAGTAATTGCACTGTCCTTCCCTCCCATTCCCACTTGGTCTGCCTGTCCTCATCTTATTTTCACCTCCCTCTCCATCCTATCCTCTTTCAACAGTTTTATAACTGTATTATATTTTATTGTAACTGTTCAATCCCACTGATCTAATGGTGTAATTATTTTTCTGTCTTTCTCTCTTTTGTTCTGTCTCTGTGTTAACTGATCTACACTTCTCTAAATCACATCACTTCATCCTGCAGAGAGTAAGCATGACAGTACATTAATAGTTTTCTTGTTCTGCTAATTGTGTAATTAAATATACATTAATTATGCAGACATACTCCAAATTGACCCTATGACAACTGTAACCTATAATGTTCTCAAAAATTAGTGAAGAGGATTATGAAGAAAAAATGTCTGATTGTGTGAGAGGGAGAGAGTTCCTGTTGCTTCAACACTGTGCACAGAATGGTAACATTTACATTCTTACATATCTTACAGATTCTGTTCTCTCATGATAAGTGCTGGTGTTTTGTTTAATTTGTTGTTAGCAATCTCTTGTGATTAACAATCAAAGTTTGTCTGTGTGTGCATTTGTGTGTATGTGTGTAAAACAGGCCTGTGTTGTAAACATGCCTATCTTAATTACCTCTCCACTGTAAGCCCTTGTCAGTCTTTTGTCTTGTTTATTCTCTGCTTTGTTTTTCCTTTCGAAGAGATAACCATCACCGCCTTCATCAGGTCATGTCATAACTTGTCTTAGGTGATAAGGTATCCTTTTTCATTTGCTTTAAACTGGAGTAATCAGTGTTAGTTTTTATAAACTTGCCATATATTAAATGAGGGTAGTAATGTGCTAGGCTCTCTATTATTATTTATAGCAATTTATTAACTAAATTGTATTTTAAGAGTAGTTTTGATGGAGGGTGCGTTTCACACTTGAAACTTGAAAAAGCAAAATATACTTTTATGTAATTAAATTTAGATGTTTTTCCAGTTACATGTGTCTTTCTCTCTCTTTAATAAAAATCCATGAGCTCCCAAGTGGTGGTTGGTACTGGAGATTTCAAGTTTAAATGCTTGGGTCAGAGGATGGCATTACTCTCTTCTCTGTCAATCAGAGTGACAACAACCAATCATAGGCATCTGTGAGCTCATGTATGTGGAAGAGGGCTTATAGCACTTTCCTCTTCCACATACATGAGCTCTGGTAGTTGGCTTTATGTGTCTAGGAGTAAATATGTGTTAGCCTTCAATATTCCCTTTTGGTAGGTGTTGTGTAGTAGAGGAGAGCTTGGTATTGGCTATGAATTGGCAAAATTGACCAAATTGGGGAAGAAATCCATGAATCTTTTCTTCACTTCAGATATTTTTTTGTTGTTTATTTAGTTATTTACCCACTAAATAACTCCTTACATCTCTGTGAAGTCAATAACCATACTTTTTTACTGAAGGTTTTTGGCTAACCAACCAATGGTGGGCAGTGGTGGCTGAATGGTTAAGGCTCTGGGTTACTGAGCACTGTCAAGCTGCTGATGTTGGGCACTTGAGCAAGGCCCTTAACCACATCTGCTCCAGGGGCACTGTATCATGGCTGACCCTGCGCTCTGTCCCCAGCTTCTTAGCAAGCTGGGATATGTGAAAAACTGCATTTCACTGGCTCTGTATGCATACTCTACACAATGACAATAAAGTTGAATCTAATCTAATCTACCTCTGAAAAAGAGGGAGGATAAAGATGAAAAGTACAATGCCTTAATTGTATCATAAAAATCTGTCAGAAATTAATACATTTGTTTTGTTGCGAAGTAATTAATGAGTAGCATTACAACAACAATATTGTAGAACTGAAGTGCCACTATGATGAAATAAATGTATTTAGTGGCTTTTGGAAGGTTTGCCATAAACGTTTTGCTTTGTGATGCCATTAACAGCTTCAAATACTAATGTGATATAAAAGAGACACAATAACAGTCTGAAGTTCTGTCATTATTTTGATCATTCTGTCTTCTAAGTACAGTTGCATTATACTTTAGGGTATTCATTTCAGATTTGTAAACAACTGTCATTTAGGATGCATCATCATACTAGCTCCTGGCCTTAGAGTGATTTTCAGCTGCAATTTAGAGCTATTTCACTAATTCAGAAACAATTGCAGGGAAATATGAGAGCAAGCTATTTTGGGTCTTATAAGGGAAGAGAAGATATGTGGGAGAACTAAAAGTCAGTGCAGGATAGACAATAAAAGATATACAGAAAGTAATGAAATAATAATTCTGAGGATAAAACTAAAAAGTACTAGCAAGTAACAGGGCAGACAATTTGAATTTTCTTACATTCACTGTATTTGCAGTTACACCAGATAAGATTCTCATTAAATGTAAATTCAGTCTGACTTAATACACACTGGGTTCACCTTCTGGTGAACTGGTGTAAAGCAGGAGACAGGATGCCGTCTTACCAGGAGCACTGGAGACAGTAGGCCAATTCTGGACCAGAACGCCCTGAGCCCCCTGCATCACAGATGACTCCTCCATATGGACTGAGCTGTAAACGCAAACACACACACACACACACACACACACACACACATGTAAATTGTAATGTGAAATTCTGCATCAAAATAATTATCCAGCATAATTAGATTGGAATAATGTTATTCCAGGTAATGACACAATGAATAATGTAATTATGTAATTACATTTGTATTCACAGGTGTAATAATGTAAAAACCCTTGGAAAACATAATCTCAATATTATTTATTTAAGCATGTTATTGCAGTACTCTAAAGCATGCCAAATTTTCTTTAAACTTAAAAAGAAATAAGGTCATCTTTTTGGACATGTACATTTGCCTAGTACTGGTGTGTGATGCAGCCCCAGTGCTAGATTTGGTAAGGGTTGTTTATAGAAGCCAAATTGCACCTTATGCCTGCTTAGTCTTAGCTCACTGCATGCAGTCTGGGTGTCAAGAGCATTACTGAAATTAAAAGCAAGGCTAAAAAGGGTGTATATGTGTCTGAGTGAATGTCTGAGTCTATGCATTACGTAGATGTAGCTTTTTTTTTTTTTTTAAACCCTGAATCCACCTGTATGGAAGAGAGTTTGGATTTGAGAAATATTATACAGTACTCTGACATTTAAATTCACACTGCTTGGTGGAACCAGAGAACAAAAAAGAGGTGTATTTTTTAATGATTAACAAAACCAATTACATAATTCATATTTAATAAAAGGTTTATGAACACAAAGATTATTTACAGTGACTAACAGTAAAGTGTTTAATTTTTCAGGAAGAAATAAAATGCTTTCATTTTCATGGCTGTGTAATCCAGAGAGAAGTAATATGGCATGTCTCTGTGAGAAGAGAGAAGTGTGCTAAAGACGGATTATCTCTGTTAGTTCACATTCACAGTGATGGAATAGAGCCATACAGAGCCTCATTTCAGTCAGACAAATTAATGAGCGCAACCCAGATGGTCAGTGCTAGGCTATTCTACTACTGCTTGAAACACTACCTTAAAATACCTGTTTGTCCCCTTGTGATATTGCAAACCTCTCTTCCTCTGCCAAGCTTCATTTCAGGATAAAACAGTGAGGTTAGATATGTTTGTCAAACAGGTGAGGTTATGTCAGTTGAGATTTGTTTCCCTAAAACCCAAGGCTGCAGAGTAGCACAGGGAAAAATCAGGGTGCATTTTAAAAATGTGCTTTTTGAGAATTTCAAAATAGACATACCCATAAATCACATGGGCTTTGATGATATTCCAACCAAATTCAAACAAGCACAAGCTATTTAACTGAATAAGAATAAAATTCTAAGAAAAGATAAATCTTCTAACCCTGCTCCTTGTTTTAACATTAACAGTTTGGATCTTGTGTAGATTCTTATGAATTTTCAGTTGTGGGAGCATGTTGGTTCAAGCATATGTAATATAAAATAAGAAACAAAAAATTTCATAGGTGAAAGTGAGGAGATATACGATGCAAGTGAGGAGATATACTGTATATACAAAAGAGTGAAATATGGGTGACTGACTGCAGAATGCAAAGAGAGGGGAGAGTACTAGATGGCCTCCATTTTAGTTGTGCTTCTTTCTTTCTCAATTTCTGATAGATATGTGTTAGGCAGTTATGGTTGCTATGTAACACCCCCACATCTCACAGTTTCTCCATATCTCCCTTTCAAATGTCTTTCTCATAATTAACACTGATTTTTACAAATTTTACCATATGCTTGTGCATGCAGAGTGTATAATTTCATTTAAAAATCTACTGTTATATTGGAGGCCATTTTAAGATCTCTAAAAACATGAGTCACTAAGATGGACTTATCCATTATTAATGAGAAGGAACTGATTTAAAAACATGATCCTTGTCTGCTTAACGCTTTCCATTCTTCCTCACTATTTTTGACTCATCTCCCTTTCCTTTTTAAATTCTGTTTTGTCTGCCATTCCCTTGAATGGCACCTTTAGGATTTTTGAAATTTAATCTTTTTATAAAAATATCTTTCTATTGTAATTTTGTAAGGACACAGACAAATCCTTTCACACTGACCAAATGCTAACAGAACAAATCCTCCTAAAACCGACTAAACACTCTAAAAGTGAGCTAGAGGATGAATATGGAAAATATATAATTAACCTAGAATGGAGTGTAGAAATAAGAATGATATATTAAAGGTTGTGTTCTGTCTATGAAATATGGACAGTAATGATCAAGCTGATTTAATCGATTACACTGATTTACTTCTCTGACTTATCTTCCAATTAACCCCGATGTAATTATGTTGGAGTCAGTGTTCTTCATATACTAGACCAGTCATCATCATAATAAAACAGCAAGAGACATGCATGATCTTACATACTTGCAAACACAATAGCCCCTGTTCAGTGCTAGCAGCTGTGTGAGTGCTATCCAGTTTTTGTCTCCAGTCTCCTTTATTGTCACAGCAATAGCAACAGTACTGCTGGCTTCTATCAGTTCCCCCTGACCATTTTTTTTTTTGTGATAAAGAAAAAAAACAGACGTGCAGCATAGACTGGGTTTTCTAGCTGTACTTTGCTCATCATAGTACTGTTCACTTCTGAGTGAACATGCAAACCCAGTACGCTTTGTGCCCATTAAGATAAATGCAGCTTATCATAACAACTGTATGCTTATTACAATGACCTTCATTCAGCTTGAGCGATCCACATTATCCACATTTCACAGTGACTTGTGGATAATCTGATAGACTGCTTTTTCATTGGTACACTAGAATGGACTATTTTGGTGAACTGCCTTTCATCATTTATTTACCCACCTTTTCATCTTTATTCAGTAGAGTGAAGATTATATAGGTGGGTTTGCCTAAGGCTCTACAGATTAAAACATTTTCAAGCCACTGCGCATGTGACATCACATTTATTAATTGGTAAGATCATAAATGGGACTGTCATGGTCTGTTTTAAAAATGAATGATCCCCACATTCTTTTTTTTTAATATTTAAAGGTTGACAAGGGCAATTTTTGTATAGAAACATGTGGAGATGGGGTGTTGGTTTGAGGGGTTATAGCTAGTGCTATTGAGATCCAAACGTATCTAAAGGTGTCTAAAGGTTTGGTAACATGCTGTGTGCAAAATAAAGAATGTTGTAATTGTCCTACCTTTGCATTCCTGCTCTGAGAGAAGCTGAATATCTCCAGTCTGCACTGGGAGCCTTGGGCTGCAGCAAGTATATAGGGAAAGAGAAGGAGAACAGAGAAAATCCAGAGGGAAGAAGAAGAAGAAGAAGAGTTAGAGTTAGCGTCAAAGGCAAAATTAAACAAAAGAGGTTATAAATTATATTTGTGATATCTTCATTCTTCATTCTTCATTCTTTTTCTGCAGAGGATAGGGTTAGTGTGTACACACACACACACACACACACACAAAATCATGTCATGTCAAGAGGTCATAGACTCTTGGAAGGAAAACATATGGTAAGATCCAATCCATTTCGTAAAGCTTGGGTTTGCATAGAATGAAAAAACACATCAACAATAAAACAACATGTGATCTGTTTTGAAACACCAGTCATAGAATATCAGTCATATCAGCATTAAAGATGTCTCTGCACAAGAAAAAAAAATTACAAATCCATGAAGAGATAGATAACTAAATGTTGATACTCATGATAAGAGCAGCTACGAGTTACAGAAGGTAAGAATCTGGAAGTGAGGATTGAATCTGTGCTTCCACACTAGTCCAAACTTTCTGTCTCTAACACACATAAACAGAGAAATCCAATCCATGTCGTAACAGGAAGGGCCTGTTTATACACTTTAACATTATTTGCACGTTTATCATAACAATGTGTGGACAGAACTCATCGTATTTATGAGCCTGTCACATCAACACAGCCCAGATTCTCTGTATATGTGATGTTGGTGTCTGTCATTGTGTTTCATGAAGCAAACAAATTTTGCAATAATGGCCATTATTAAACCATTTCTCTTTCAAAACCAACACATTGTAAAACAATGCCAGAAGCAACAGTTTAATATGTTTTCATATTCATATCATTTAAGTCTGTCCAAAGTGCACCCTTAGCAAAAGGATGTTGATATAACACTCATCCACAGTGTACACACTGTCTCCCAAAAGCCTTTATATCACTTAATAGGAAATTTGCTATTAGTGCCCAGATTTATCATCTCTGTATTCTATCTCATCTCCTACTGCCAATTTTTACCTAAGTAGAGAAGAGCAAATATGTATATCTTAGTATGATTGGTGTGAGGAGAGAGGAAAAAAACAGGAACTCATTTTCAATCTGATCTTTCTTGCCCTCACTCCCTTGTTCTCTTTCTCTCCCCTGCTAATGCTTTCTCTCTGCCAAGTGGACACACCTCGCCTAGATACAGCACTCATACCCCTGCACCAACCAATCACATCACTTCCCCCCTGCTATTTCCAAAGCAAAAGACCCAATAGCTGGCAGCAACATGGAACCACGCATCATCAGCACCAAATTACACAGAGAGAACAAACATGACTGGCATTTAATGAGAGAGACAGGCATCAACCAACAATTACTTCTTCCTACCAACTACCACTTTCTTGTTATGGCCTTGTATACAGGCAGATACCAAATCAATTAATATAACAGACACAACAGGACAGTTAAAATTATATGCACCTTTCAATTACTGACTGTGTTACTGTTACTATGTTACTGTGAATTGACACACTACCTTTATACCACAACATCTTGCTCATAGGGAGAAACTGCATAATTGTGTGAGGGAGTAAGAAGGACCAAATCACTAACAGTAACCATGAACTTTGATGCAGCATTGTGTAGACATAAATATTGATGATCCTGTGTATGGCAAAAGAAAATGCCACAACGTATTTTATGACAATGATACCAGTTTATGTTAATCATCAACAATCATTCAACCCATTTGTAATCTCATCATAAGACTACAACCCATATTAAAGGACTAATCATTCAATTCAATCACACATTTTCTTTAAGGAGTTGGACTAGAACAGTGACTGGAACAGTGCTACATGAAGTGTTAAGAGTGAGAACAGAGAATCTGGGGTGTTGCTTGCATTTCTCACCTCTAAATATAACACACCCAGCTGTACTGCTACTGAAGACTGCACTGCAGTACAAACAGAGAGAGCAAGTGAGAACGAGAGCGAGTAAGGGAGGGAGGAAATGAAAGCAAGCACAAGCATGAGAAGGTTGAGAGTGCTCTTTCTTGAATACAGAGTACAAAAGATTTTTAATGGATGGTGAAAACCTTGGAAAAATACTCGAACATGCTAGCTCAATCAGAGAAATGCACAAATAGTTTCAGAACATTCAACAACTGCAACAACGTTCACACACCCATGTATGTTATATGTAATATACATTATATGTTATCATTTCTTTAGAAAATTGAATACTTCAATTAATTTAGCTGTAATTACAGCCCACGTGGCATGAGAGACAATGACAATATCATCAAGCAAATACCGCACAGACCACTGACAGAGAAAACAATGCCTCTGAGACAAATGTGGGTGTGGCACACACCTGTATGGCGGTGGCATCTGGCATACTAAGCCTGCGCACAAACTGCCCGCTCTGACTGGTGAAGAATCGCTCAGCCCCTGAGCCCCAGGTTCCACTCACAGGTCGTCCCATGTTATAAAACATGAATGTGTCACTTCCCGAAGTGGCTGTTAGGCAGGTCTTGTAGCAGTAGGTTTTGGTCAGAGATCCATTTCCACGAACCTCAATGTAGTGTGGCTCTACTTTAAGGTCCCTTCGTAGAGCCACAGCTTGTTGCTGCTGGTTTCCTCCTCCACCTCCACCACCTCCACCTGATGCTCCACCACTGCCACCACCACTCCCTCCACCATTTCCTCCACCCTCTTTGGGTGCGTTCTTCTTGGATCCACCACAGCAGGGTGAGCAGGAGCATGCATCAGGCTGGCTGCAGTAGGCATGGCAACGCACAATGGCGAGGACAAAAACGGTGACCAAGAAGACAAAGGTGGTGGCAGTGAGGGCAACAATGAGGTATAGTGTAACACTGGAAAAAATAAGAGTTCCATGTGGTCTAATGATGCGTTTAGGGTCAGAGGCCACTTTTGGAGGGAGCTCCATGATAGCCACATTAATGGTTGCAGAGGCAGAGCGTGGTGGCTCTCCATGATCTTTCACATGCACGGTGAGGCTGAAGACTGTGGAGTTGTCCTCAACAACACGACGTGTTGTTCGGATCTCACCTGTGTGTTCATGCACCTTGAACAGGTCAAGTTCAGGGGGGTGTTCGAGTGTGTACAATAGCCAAGCATTCTGCCCTGCATCCCCATCCCATGCCAACACACGAGTCACCAGCACACCTGCCTCTGCATTACGGAGGATAGTTTCAGCCATGTGAGAAACATTTGCTGCTGGGTGGACAAACCATGGTGTGTGGTCATTGGAGTCCATGACATAAACATAAACTGTTGCCACTCGGCTCAGAGGTGGCACACCATTGTCCTGAGCTTTGACCTGGAAATGAAACTCCCTCAGCTTCTCAAAGTCAAAAGAGCGCAAGGCATAGACCTCACCTGTGGCAGGTTTGACAGACACGTATGACCCCACAGAGATCCCATGGTTGTTGTCATTAAGGACGGTGTATGTGATGCGTGCGTTCTCATTTGCATCAGGATCTGTGGCCTTTACCACACACAAAGGTGCACTTGGAGCATTGTTCTCAGTGACATACACAGTGTATGATGTCTGCTCAAAACGAGGCGGGTTGTCATTAACGTCTGCCACATCTACTCGAACAGTCATTGAAGAGGAGAGTGGTGGGGTTCCACCATCAACTGCTGTTATTGTGACATTGTATGATGATATTGTCTCTCTATCCAGGAAGGCAGCTGTGACTATGGTGTAGTGGTTCCGAAATGATTTTATTTTAAACGGGAGGTCAGGAGGAATAATGTCTAGGGTGACATGTTTGTTTTGTCCAGAGTCACGATCATTCACACTAATCAGGGCCACTCCAGTGTCTGCTCGTGCATCCTCCCTCACTGGACTGGATAGAGTAGAGAGTACAATCTCAGGTGGGTTATCATTTACATCCAGCACCTCCACAACTACTTTGCAGTGCACTGCTACTGCCCCATGCCCCCTATCCATAGCCTGAATGTACATTTCATAACTGTTCGTCTCCTCATAGTCCACATTACTCCTGACGCGAATCTCTCCAGTGTCTGAATCCATGCTGAACATCTGCCGAACCCTTTCAGGTGTGTATGAACTAAAGGAATAAAAAACTTCTCCATTTGTGCCTTCATCCCGGTCTGTAGCATTCAGTTTAATTACCAGAGCGCCAAGGGGCGAATTCTCCCGCAATTTTACTTTGTACACAGAGCTGTCGAATTTTGGCACGTTGTCATTTGTGTCCAAAACGCGCACGTTGATTTTCGCCGTGCCCGAGCGCGGGGGAGAGCCTCCGTCAGTAGCAGTGAGAAGTAGCTGATGAGATGGCACCATCTCCCTGTCAAACGGTTTTTTCAGAATGAGCTCTATGTGCTTTCCACTGGCAGGTGGTTTGTTTGATTCCAGCGCCAGGTGCTCGTTCGGCGATAGGCGATAATGGCGAACGGAATTTGAGGCGTCGTCAGCGTCCTGTGCGCCTTCGATAGGAAACTTTGCGCCAGGCTGAGCCGCCTCCGAGATCTCCAACTGATACTCGTCTCTGGGGAAAAGGGGCGCATTGTCATTTGCATCCAAAATTTCGACCTCCACGTTGTGCGTCTCGGATGGGTTTTCTAAGACCACTTCGAGGCTAAGAAGGCAGCTGCCGCTGAACTCACAGAGAGTCTCGCGGTCGATCCTATCACTGACGGAAAGCTTACCGGTTTTGTGGTTAATGTTGAAGTAGCGCCGTGCGTTATCCGAGTTTATCCTGATCCGGCGAGCCGCAAGCTTTCCAAGGTCCAATCCCAAATCTCGAACGAGATCTCCGACGACAGCCCCGGACTCCAGCTCCTCGGGAATGCTATAGCGAATTTGTGCATTTGTAAGGCCACTCAGTACAAAAACGACAACGAAATAAAAACAAAGAAGTACGCTATCATTTATGCTTCTGCATCGCCCTGCAACAGCCATCTCAAGCTGGCACAGCATCTGCAGACGGATTAAAGACTGTTTTCCGCCTTTCGAGCTTGGCGTGTGCTTGCTTCTGCCACGGCATCAAAAATCAGGGAGAGCCGTCGGTTCTACCTCGACTATGTGCAGGACGACCAGAATCTCCTCTCCGCTTCCACGTTAAACGGACATTTTCCTGCTTCCTCCATGGTCCCTTCTTTGTCCTCACCCTATATATTTTTTCCCCAATATTCAGCGAGGCTGGTTATTGTTTCTTCTCGGTTGGCCGCAGCCTCTCCCCTCTCTTTCTTTCTCTCTCCTCCCTTGCGCTCGCTGCACTCTACAGGCGGGGGAGGGGGAGCTGCACCCTCTCCATCACACACACACACACACACACACACACACTGAGCGACAAATCGCTTGAAGACAAAGTGCGCCCTATATATTTTCTTTCGCAAAATAAAGAAGAAAAGAATTTATTTGTATCGACATTTGTTAAAATGTTTACATTTTATATTGCCTTCATAAATACCTGTCGCAAACATCGATGGATTCAATCACACGGAGAGTGCCGCCGCCCTTTTTCCATTGTGTGTCCTCTGTGCATGTAGCTGAGACGCTTGGCTGTATCTCGCCTACACTGCTTTTATTTTCATTTTTTTTTCTAATAGATCAATCTCCTTAACACAATATTTCTGATCAAATATGCTAAAGTATAAGACAAATTGTAAATATTTAGAACTTCAACCACAATAGTGAGATCTTTCTTACAATATGACACATTTTGCCATCTCTTTTGTGCCCCCTTTTTTATGAGCCAACCACCAGCACAAAATCTCTGATTGCTTTTACACTATTGTCCCTGGCTCACGGACTGACAGCTCCAATAACCAAACATTATGATCACAGCATCTTTGAAAGCATGCTCTAATCCATTCCATCTCCTCCCATATTCCAGCAGTAAATAGGGATTGTGTCCTCATTCACCTGCAGCCCTGGTTAAAAGTGCACATTCTGCTGCAAACCAGGTCACCAGCAAGATGCCCTCCATTTGCCTTCCTTGCCATGACTGTCAAAACAGACTACTAAGAGTCACCCAGCCATCCTGCAACTGCTCAGATAATTTGGTGGGGAATCTTGATGGGGCATATATATATATTACACAGTTCTGACACATGGCAACTTCAAAACGTTCTTATCTGTTTCCTTAGTATTTAGTATTTCATTGATTCAAGTATCTTCAGGAACCATTTTAGCCTGGTTGGGGTTTTATCTGGAAAATAGGGTAAAAATCAAGGACACATGCTGGTTGGGACACCAGGTATTTACTATATTGTTAGAAATATTGAAAAGTGTAATAAAACTAAGAAACAGGTTACTGTTATTACTGAAGTGTTGAGTTGATTACCAGATCAAATACCAATGACAGTAAACATTGTTACCAAATAGAAAATGCAAGCATAGTTTATTCCATTATGTTAGAGATTTTTCTTTGATTTACTGAAGAGTATAAAGTACATTTAGAGATTTGCTCATTATATGCTACAGTTGTACACCTATCCGAATATCCAAACAGCCAAGCATACTGCATTTGGTCCTGGCACAGTGCCTTGGTATGTTATAGGGCCAGGCAGTAAAATATGTACTCTGGCTATTAATGCACCAGTGAAAGTTTATTAGACTGTGATTATAAGTGACAGTATGAATCTCCCTCCTTCTATCTATCTATTTATCTATCTATCTATCTATCTATCTATCTGTCTGTCTGTCTGTCTGTCTGTCTGTTTGTCCAGTTGGTTGGTTGGTCCTCAGGTAGGATATCCAATTTAGGTCACTTTTTTCAGTCCTTTTCTCTGTCAGGCCTCAGAGCATCAGTGTGCCCATGACAATGCCAACTCAGTTTGCTGCAGTGATTCAGACAGAAAATCATATTGTTTACCTATCCTGCACAGTAAGGGGGTGGAAGAGAGAACAAAAGTTCACCCTGGAGCTGCACTTCAGTGCTGTAGCCCAGGTGAGGAGTGGGCTGTTCAGTTAGTCAGTACAGACTAACATGAAGCATACTAGCATTGTCAAAACAGTGCAGGATTATGAGTATATCAGATGTTATTTCTATAAGGAGAATAATAATAATGGTATGCCTGCTATTTGGACTGAACAGTAGATCAATTACTGATTTGTATTTTAGTAAACCAGGACAGCGAAGCAAAAGAAGAAACAGGATCCATTCAAAGCCACACTGCATCTGACATTTAGCAGATTCTCCCAGCAGGATGTGTCATTTGTTTACACCTATTTGAGATGGAAAATGAAAAAGACACTCTTGTAATCTCATCAATTACACACATCATAGGATATCTGAGTACCTAGCTTTTTAGTGTTGTTTCTGTACCTATCACAACACAAATACACAAACATGGACACGCATGCACACACACACACACTCCCACATACACTCACATAAAAAATGTACTGTTGTACTGAGGATTTTCTATTGAAGATAAGCATATCTTTCTTTCTATACCTATTAGAATCAGCCTCATCTGTTTTCACAGCTAGTTGTTTTTACTCATGAATTTTCAGATTAATTTATCTCTGTTAGTCTCCACTTAGACAGGCACCTGCCAGCCATGTAGACATATGGGCTTCTCATGCTTCTGTGGCAGCGTGCATGCCTAAGTAGTTCTTTCTGTCTTAGAAATAAACAATAAAATATACTCACACTTTGCCATTTTTTTTTAAAAACACTATTTTCAAAAATTCAAGTTCAGTTACAAAAGATGACCTTGGTACACACATCCACCTGGCCTGGGCCAGACAGACACTGCAGTGTGGCCCAGTAAGAAGTGGCATCAGGTATTCTTAGGGGATCCACAGGATTCAGGGAGTTGTGTTTCCCATTATTCCATGAAGAAAATCCCAGAGTGTGGAGGAAATGAGAAGACTGATATATCCAGCTAACGGATGCCTAAAGTGGAATAGATTTAATGATGTGGGCTGGGACACACCACATACTCAGGACTTAGGTACTTTGCACTGAAGCAAGCTAAACAGAGAGTGATTAGAGATAGGAGGGTGCAGCAAATCTTCATTCCCCATCTGTGGCAAAATTATCTGACCTTATAGCTGTACAATGTGAGGCCAAATGCTTAATATTATCAAAAATTCCCATAGGAATGCTAATAAGCAGATTCAGCATTGGCCTGTCACCTTGCTTGACCTTAATTCCATGCACTTGTGAGAAGTCCTGGATCATAACAGCATGAGATGCCTGGGTGAAATGGGTGAAAACATGTGCCAGAGGATAGATAGATAGATAGATAGATAGTTCAGTATCAAGGTTTAAGTGCAACAACTTGGTATGAATAACTGACTCTCATCATTTATAATAAATACCTTTGAAATATTAACACACCTCATTACTGCACCTTAGTTCTCTTTAAAAAGTCATTCATTAGGGTGAAGGTCTGTAAGTTAGCCCTCACTGTCTGTCCACTAGACTGTAATTGACTGAACAGTACTTCCCTTTATCATATTACTGCTGGCTATGAGAGATGACCTCACCGCATTCTTCATTCATATCCAGGGACTGAGGGTGATGACATCACCACAAATCTACTACAAAAATCAGAGTAAGGATTGTTAAATGATGCCAAACAAAGACAGAAAACTGAACTATATACTTGTATTCATTCATAAATTCATACCTAATCAGTTTATACTAGACAGGTGGACCCTTCCTACCATCCTCTATCCCTCACTCTCTCCCACTCTTTCTCTGAATTTAATGTACTCCCTGTCCTGCACTCTTTTGCTCTGTCCTTTCTCCTGTAGTACCAAACAGTACCCACAGAGGGCTGAGTATAACCATCTTGCTCTGAGATGTTTTTCTGCTCAGCACAGTTGTAAAGAGGGTCAGTCCATCACAATGGTCCAATAATTGTAATGTTTGCTTGATCATTTTTAATTTTTCTTTTTTTTTTTTGAGTGATTATCTCTATATATTGGCATTGCAAAACCATCAGGTCTTTTTTTAATTTCACTTAATTTAACTATGATGGCCATATTTGTGCCAATACACAGAGGTAATCACTCAAAAAAAAAGGAAAATTAAAAATGGTCAAGCAGCGTATATTGGAACACTTGAGATCAAATGGCCCAAAAGTGATTATTTGAGTTAATATTGACTTCCTGTCAGCTCAGACCAGTCTGGTCTTTCTCCTCTGATCTTTCTCATCAACAAGATGTTTCATCCTGCAGACCCTCTGCACACAGGATGTTTTTTTTGTTTTTCACACAATTATGTGTAAACTGAGAGTGTTGTGTATGAAAATCCCAGGAGATCAGCAGTTTCTGAAATACTCAAACCAGCCCATCTGGCACCAACAACCAAATCACAGAGATCACAGTTTTCCCCATTCTGATGTGTGATGTGAACATTAAATGAAGCTCATGACCTGTATCTGCATGATATTATGCATTGTGCTGCTGTCATATGATTGGATGATTGGATAACTGAATAAATGGGCATGCGCACAGGTGTTCCTATTAAAGTGGACAATGGGTGCCTGTGTGTGTGTGTGTGTGTGTGTGTAGTAAAAGAGTAGTATACATAGTTTTCAGAGAAACAGGAATTTTGCATTTTGGACAAAAGTACTTCATCAGCTGTGCAAGCAAAGTGTGTGTGAGATTGTAGGTGGTGAATGAGTTCATATTAGATAGATGACTGTAAGCCATATAAACACATGAGACATACCAGTTCTCATGAGGACCTGTTCTCTGGACCTCAGTAGCACTTTTCACAGCTGATAAAGGACTGATAGGAAGACGGTTATAGTCAGCCCTCTGTGGGTACAGCGTGGTACTACAGCAAAAAGTAAAGCAAAGGAGAGTGCACATGACAGGAAGCACATTACATCCTGGATGATAGCCAGGCAGAGAGAGGGGTAAGAAGCGTCCAGGTGTAAGAAACACTCACTGTACATGCTATATATGCCAGCCACTACTGCCCAGTTGCCTTCTCATTTCAGATTTTCACCCTGCCTATATGGTTAGTAGAAAAGGTGAAATTTCTTTTTTCACATTTATCAGCCTAGAGAGACCAAGCTAATTAGCGAAAAAAATATATACCCTTAACTTTAAATCCTTGCTAAACTTTGACATCCATTTATGTCTCTTACTATCCCAGTGTCTGGTATGACCTCTGAGACTTAAACAAGAACAGGGTGTTTTTAAGATTAAAAGACACTCCCATGCCTTTACAAAAGTGCCAAAAAAAAAGTCATTACAATTATGCTGCATAAGAATAAACAGAGTAAAGAGAATAGAATAGACCTCTGAACAAATTGTATAATCTATACATTTTTCAGATTTAAAAAGAAAGACTATGTCATCTCTTGGATTCTGTATCAGCATGGCTGGGAGGAAACCCATGGGGACACAGGCAGTTCATGCAAATTCCACAGAGACAGTATCTGCAGTTTAGGATCAAACTCTGAACCCACGAGCTAAAAGACACCAACACTACCTGTTGTACTTCTGTGATAATCTGAAGAAAAGACTGCTGTGACAGTGGATTTTCATTTCAAGCAAGCAGGAGGACACCTGGTTTCACCCGAAAGATCAGTTGATCAATAGATGTGGCTCCTATTTGACTGAAATAAAAACTTTTAGCCACGTTAGCGATAAGAATACAATCCTGTCCTATAGAGTCCAAACTCCATCCATTCACACAACTTCAGGAATCACTTCAAGGTGGATCCGGAGCCTATGCCAGTAAAACAGGGCACGCATCAGGAACACACCCTGGATGGGACACGAGTCAACTGCAGGGCATCACACGTGAACGCACACTCACACACACCTAGCGGCAATTTAAAGTGGCCAATCTACCTACTGGCATGTTTTTGGAAGGTAAATGGAAACCAGAGTACCTGGAGAAAACTAACACAGACATGGAAAGAAAATGTAAAACTCCACACTGACATTAACAGGAGCTCAAGAGGTGTGAGACACCAACAATACCTCTGTCCAAACATTATAAATTAAGATTTTTTTCTTAACATAAAAGTTAGATGCCAACTTTTTCTAAAAGAAACATTCCAACACACAAAAAAATGTGAATCATAAGTGAAGATACTATATGATACACTCACATAAGATACTATATGTTGTCATCTAATATTTCTCATTACAAGATTATTATCTAAAAATATAAGCTCAAAAAAAATATTTTGACATATTTAATAATTTTAATCTTACAGCCATCTTATTCTATTATCTTCCAACTGAATAAGACAATTTTTAAAGCTTGAAATGAGTAAACATATCTATAGGGCACCCTAAATGTCAGGAACCAATTAGAGTAAAACATATACTGTACTTAAATTTGTATGTATTATTTCCAACATATGATATCAATTTTCGCCCTTATGCTCTACGCATTTTCTCAGCCGTTGTATCAGGTTTTTGAGGATTTTGCTCAGATTGACATATTTGCTCAGCATATTCCCATTAGTTCTTGCCTTTTCAGACACCCTGTACAAGTAGTCTTAATAATCTTATATTTGTTTAAAAGCAATGTTATAAAGAGAAATAATTAAATTAATAAATTAATAGTTGAAATTGCCCATATTCAGGATGTTTTTAACCTGCTAAGATACCATTGTTTTTGCAGTGAAAGCTTGCCTTTATGAAATTCCTAGGACTTATGAATAGCACATTAATTGAAATACTGTAAGATAATAAAATAAGGAGTATACAAATATAAATGTGGAGTAAATGAATGTATTTACTGAATAATTCATATTTGTTACAGAATAATATGCTTTAAGATTAATAAGGAAATAATAAAACAAGAGTTTAAATGCTTAAATGCTTGTCTAGTGATAGTAAAAGTCCTTACAGTGACACTGCACAATAATAAACAGGGTAAAGACAGCAGAACAGATCTGTGAAGCACACAAAGGGGTAGAAGAAAAAAAACACAGGACTGAATCAGCATAGGCTGACCTTTAAATCCTGGACTCTAAATGAGGTGTCTAGGGACACACAAAGTTATCAGGAAGATCAGGGATTCTTCACCCCTGTTACATGGGCATTGCAAGATCCCTCCAATGTTCTAAATGCCTGTATTTCTGTGTCAAAGCAGTAGCTTCTAGCAACAGCCAGTCCCTCTCTCTTCCTCACTCTTTTAATCTCCCTTCTGCTCTCTTTTACCCAGTAAGAATATATTGTGTCATTTTAATCAGAATCTAAATTACCACAAGTACCTGTTCTTTCAGATTCCAAAAATGCATTATTTCTGTGACTTTATTTCACTGTCTGCCTCACAGTCACATTTGAATTTAATCATATCCCCTTTCTCTGTTCTCTGCAGTAATCTTCCTCTCTCTGCACAAGCAGACTCATCCCTGAATATCTTCTGTTTGTTCTTGTCTTCTCTGATTTTCCTCACAACCACTTAGTGTCTATATTTCATTTTCATTATTCTGTCTCCTTGCCCATCCCTCTCTCTCTCTCTGTCTCTCTCTCTCTCCCCCATCTCCCTCCCCCCTCTCTCTCTGAATGGGCGTGGGCAAAATGCGGCACTAGCTTGCTGGAAAGAAACAGAGCCATGTTGCCATGACAACCTCAAGGTGACAGAATGGGAAGTGATATATCACAACACTGTGTTTCTGAGAGTCCTGAGGAAATTCAGGGGGTCAACTTGTGTGAAGAATGTGCTAGTTTCCTTTCCAGTCAATGATTTGGTCACTAGTAGTTCTTGTTACTACTCTTTTTTTGTGTTTGTCTATGGAACAGACCACTCCACTGCAGGTTAGATGTAGCCTCACATTACCTTAGGCATGCTTACTTACTCTGCATGATGTATTTATGAAATCAATAATTTAACACTCCCAATGCAGCACAGACAAGCTGGGAAGAAACTAGAAGAGGACTTTAACAAACACAGACAGCTAACATGTACAGTTCTACACAACAATGTGTAACTTTGTGCCTATTTAACTGTATGTAGTAATATAATAAAAGACGTAGACAATACATGGATTATAATACATTATATGTGCCCTCTAATGGTTTAAAATAGAAGGCAGTGTTTAGGTGTGGTTGAAAATGATGATGTCAGAGCTGTGAGCTCAGCTTGCTTGCCGAGAACCCCTGCTGTTGCAGAGCTGTAAGGAAAATTACCGGCCCTTCCCCCAACCTCTCCTTCCCTCTCTCTCTCTCTCTCTACCTTACTCCATCTCTCACCCCATCTCATTCTCTTATTTCTGCATGTCCATCTCTATTCTGCCTCTTTCAACATTTTTGTTTTATCTCTCTTCTATCTTCTTTTCTACCACCCTTTTTCCTTCGCCCACACATACACACCACAAATAAAGCAACGTGTTAACTGACACTACAAAAATAATTTGCAATACAAGATGAACATGGCTATTGGACTACAAGGAGCAGTATATATAATTATTGTGTACAATTAAACATAATACAAACAGATTTACTGCCACAATATAAATCTTATCAGCTCTGTGGAAGCCTAAAACTCTCCAACTGTGCCTTTCACAAAGAATTTACTGATACACACAGTGACCTATGAAAACATATGTATGACTTTAGTTGTGCAACAGTGATGTGAGCTATATAAATAAACCCTGGAGAGCGCACAATGCAACAGAGGGCAATAGACTAAGAATGTCATATTCACTGCCCAAATGCTTAAAAAATATTAAAATATTACCTTTAATATTTCATTATCTAAATCAACTACATTAAAAACACAAAGGCACACTCTGCAATGACAAAATGTTTTATATGTTTTATATGTTTCTCTAACCATTATTTTGGCACATTGTTCTAGTGTTATAATGCATGTAACAAAGCCTCAAGAAACTGTGTGTCTGTGTGTGTGTGTGTGTGTGTGTGTGTGAGAGAGAGAGAGAGAGAGAGAGAGAGAGTGTAGCCTCAATCTCCTTGAGTGCCACAGCAAAAATAAATATGACTTAAAAATATTTTTCTATTTTTCAGTGCAAACAACAATCTGTTGAAATGCTTACAGTAGGAAATGATATTATACTTTAATCAAGGGTGAGAATGGCTAATGAAGAGAGAAAGTGCAGGGGGGATGGGGGCTAACAGAGAGCTAGAGAGACAGAGATAAAAGGAAAAGACACTGAGAAGACAGGGAGAGAAAAGAACAAAAAAACAATGCCGGAAAATGGAACAGCAAAATTTTACCAGGAAAAAAGAAGCAAAATGTAAGAAAATAGGCAAAATTTTACACACAGTGGGACAGACCTGGCATAATTAGAAAAATCACCAAGCAACTAGAACAAAAAAAATCTCAATTCGGACACCATGGATTCTGTTGTTATATCATTGTATAATGTTTCTACAAAACATCTAACAGATTTATGCAGAAAAAAATATACTTGACACACAGGTTGCTTGCATCAAGTAAGAAGAACTTTCAGAGCAAGAGAACTGGATAGCAAAGGAGACTACATTTTTCGGAACCATGGACAGCAACTAACAGTGACACGCTGTATTAGCCAAGGAAAATAAAACTGAGAAAAGGGGCATTTGTATGTGAAGTATTTGGTGATTGTAAATAAACACACAACTAAGAATATAAATTTAGAAAAAAAAAGTAAAATCTAGTAACTCTAAGAGGTTTTTAGAGTGTTTCTCTCTCAGCAGGGTTCTGTGAACGAGCCTGATTGAAAGAACATAGAACTATTCAAAAATCCTTAAATAACCCTTTTGGACAAGCATCTTACCTTTTCATTATTAGGAAGTGTTTGTGTTCGGTTAAATGTGTCGCCTTCATTTAAACTGATCAGTTCAGCATCTGCAGGAGGAAATTGTGCAGGGAAAACCACTACATCACTTTTCAGTGTATCAGAACTAAAACACACATCATACTGCTGAGTGGATTTGGAGTAAGACCAGCTTCCATCAGGATGTGTGGTGATCACTGGGGCGCTGTATCTGCTGAAACTGCTGTCTGTCCTGCAGCATTTTACAGCTATTAAACTGATCAGACTCAGTAAAAATATCACTGAAACTGACACAATGGCGATCAGCAAATACATGTTTAAATCTGAGAAACTGTCCTCCTTTATCGGTGCATGTTTGAACTGAGTCTTTATGTCACCTGTGCTCTCAACAACCACAACATCAATAGACACAGTGGCTGACAGTGAGGGCTCTCCGTTATCAGAAACCAAAATGACCAGCGGGTGAGTTTTCAGGTCATTGTCACTCATTCTCCTCTTAGTCCTGATCTCTCCGCTGCTGGTTCCGATCCGGAAGAGGTTGTTTCCTTTAGGTTCAGAGATGTGATAAGAAAGCAGGGCATTATATCCAGAATCTGAGTCTACAGCTCTGATCTTGGCCACAAAGTAGCCTGCTTCAGCAGAATAGGGAATGTTCTCAGTGTGAACAGATCCATGATCAGAATAGGGAGCGAGAATCCCGGGACTGTTGTCATTCTCATCCAGGATAAAAACATTCACAGTCACGTTACTGCTCAGTGGAGGAACACCAGAGTCTGTGGCCTGAGCTTTAAACTGAAATGTTTTCATTTCCTCATAGTTAAATGACTGCAATGTGTGTATCTCTCCATTATTAGCATTTATAGCGACATGGGATAAACTTTGGAAGTCTAATAATTCATAAGTTATTTTAGAATTCTCATTTAAATCTGGATCAGTAGCTGAGAGAGTGTGAATAATCTGCCCTTTTGGGCCATTTTCTTTTACATAAACATTGACTACGTGTTCTGAAAATCGTGGCGCATTGTCATTTACATCTGACACCTGAATTGTAAAAACTCGAGTACTAGAAAGAGATGGGATTCCGTCGTCTATCGCTATAATAATAACATTATACTGAGCTTCACGTTCTCTGTCTAAAGGCCCGTCCACCACAACAGAATAATAGTTCTTATAAGAAGACTGCAGTTTAAACGGAACTTCGCCGATTAATTTTCCCTGCGCATTACCATTCTTCCCGGAGTCTTTATCAGATATTGTTATTAAAGCAACGGCGGTACCTTTTTTAGCATTTTCCATGACAACGTTCATCTGGGATGTCAACGAGATTTCAGGAGCATTATCGTTTACATCCACAACCTCAATTAATACTTTACAATGCGCGGATCGAGGAGTCAGTCCCTTGTCCTTAGCCTGTGCGTGGATTTCATACGCATTTTGTGTCTCAAAGTCGACCGTGCCCTGTACAGTAATCTCCCCCGAAAGGGAGTCAATGCTGAAAATGCCACTGCTTTTCTCCTCGCTATCCTGGTTAACCAAAGAATAGACTATTTCACCATTTACTCCCTCGTCTGCATCTGTCGCGTTCAGATTAATCACAACTGTTCCAATAGGAGCATTTTCGACAACACGCATCTTGTAAAGAGATTTATTAAATACCGGGGCGTTGTCGTTGACATCTTGCACATTTACCACTATCTGCAATGTACCCGTCTTGGAAGGTTTTCCTCCATCTACAGCGGTCAGTATGAGATGGATTACAGGCTGTTTCTCTCGATCTAAAGCTTTCTGTAATACTAATTCAGCAGATACACTCTGCTCTCCACTAGTCTGTACATCCAGAGAAAAATGCTCACTTTGGCTCAGCTTGTAGCTCTTTACCGAGTTACTACCCACATCAGGGTCTGAAGCCCTGGGCAGCTGAAATCTGTCGCCAACAAAAGCAAGCTCTGATATGTTGAAATGCTTTGACTTAACTCGAAACAAAGGCGCATTGTCATTTACGTCCAATATGTTCACCTCGATGCGAAACAAATTCAGTGGATTATTAACAACAGCTTCCAAATGCAGGGAACAGTGTGGGGATGCAGGGCAAAGCGCCTCTCTGTCCAGTCTCTCGTTGACGAACAATGCCCCTGTTTTCAAATTAACCTCAAAATACTTCTTCCCAGACTTGGAAACGATGTGAAACATGCGTGATTCCAATTCTTGAATGTTTAGGCCTAGATCCTTTGCTATATTTCCAACAAACGTCCCCGTATTCACCTCCTCGGATACCGAATAAGCAATCTGAGCAACAACAAGGTCCGCGATTGTTATTAAAATCACAACAATAAGAATGAAGGAGTGTTCCGTCCGGTTATCCATTATGCATAATATTGTGCGATCCAGCGACCAAAAACAAATGATTAAAATGTTACTTAAACATAATCCTTTAGCATTGCCCATGTGAAAATCTTCTCGTAAGATCCATTTTCATCAGGACTGAGGAACAAAGCGCATGAGCAGCGCATCACTTAAAGATGAGGAGGCGCCAAAACTGACAGCACGACAATTCTATAGCGACACCAAGAGGTGTTTGTGGTCAAAATGTTTTAGTGATACTGTAAAAGAACATATAAAATATCCCAACATAGTACACCTTTCTCAAGTTTAACTGAATGCACTCTGACCAATAAGGCTAATCATCCGAATGAATATTTTGAATGTCTTTTTACACTGAAAAAGGAAACATTGGATCAATGTAAAAAAAAAAGATTTTTAGTTTTTCTCAAGGAAAAATATACAATATATGAAAACTGTCTAAAAAAAAACAACAACACATAATTGCCTGCAAGAAGCTGGCGTATTTCATGAGCAACAAAGTAGATTTTATAAGCAAACGAGGTAAAAAAATATTAATAATAATTATTATTGTTGATGTTTGTTAATAATTGTTGTTGTTGTTCTTGTGTTATTTGCCATTGTTACTTTAATTAAATATCCATTAAATAAACTCATACAAAGACAAACCCATATGATTAGATTACGCACAAGGAGTCTAGATAGCTTTCCTAAATAGAGGTAAAATAAAGCCATGTAACATGAGACAAAGATTCATTGCAGACGCTATTCAGCAATGTTCAGCTCTCACAGTAGACTAGAACTTAGAAATTATGAGACCTTAGATCCACAGGATCTTACCTTTTCTTTATTTGGAAGTGTTTGTGTTCTGTTAAAAGTATCCCCTTCATTTATGCTTATCAGTTCAGCATCTGCAGGCGGAAATGGTGCAGGGAAAACCACTACGTCACTTTTCAGTGTGTCCGAGCTAAAACACACATCATACTGCTGTGTAGCTTTGGAGTAAGACCAGCTTCCATCAGGATGTGTGGTGATCACTGGGGCGCTGTATCTGCTGAAACTGCTGTCTGTCCTGCAGCATTTTACAGCTATTAAACTGATCAGACTCAGTAAAAATATCACTGAAACTGACACAATGGCGATCAGCAAATACATGTTTAAATCTGAGAAACTGTCCTCCTTTATCGGTGCATGTTTGAACTGAGTCTTTATGTCACCTGTGCTCTCAACAACCACAACATCAATAGACACAGTGGCTGACAGTGAGGGCTCTCCGTTATCAGAAACCAAAATGACCAGCGGGTGAGTTTTCAGGTCATTGTCACTCATTCTCCTCTTAGTCCTGATCTCTCCACTGCTGGTTCCGATCCGGAAGAGGTTGTTTCCTTTAGGTTCAGAGATGTGATAAGAAAGCAGGGCATTATATCCAGAATCTGAGTCTACAGCTCTGATCTTGGCCACAAAGTAGCCTGCTTCAGCAGAATAGGGAATGTTCTCAGTGTGAACAGATCCATGATCAGAATAGGGAGCGAGAATCCCGGGACTGTTGTCATTCTCATCCAGGATAAAAACATTCACAGTCACGTTACTGCTCAGTGGAGGAACACCAGAGTCTGTGGCCTGAACTTTAAACTGAAATGTTTTCATTTCCTCATAGTTAAATGACTGCAGACTGTAAATATCTCCACTGTCAGAGTTTATGTTTACCATAGACGATACAGGAACATTTCTAGAACCTTCCAGCAATGAATATGATATTCTAGCATTGTCTGCAACATCACTATCAGAAGCAGATACTGTATAAATAACAGCCCCAACCTGACTGTTCTCTTTTAGATACACATTAACAATGGGCTCTTTAAAGCATGGCGCATTATCATTCACATCAGAGACGTGTACAGTAATGACAGCGGTGCTGGAGAGAGGTGGAGTCCCTTCATCACTCGCTGTGATAGTGATGTTATACTGAGACGCACTTTCTCTGTCCAGAGGTCCATTTACAACTAACGTATAATAATTCTTATATGACTTCTGAATCTTAAATGGGACGGATCCAAGAATTCGGAGTGTTACCTGACCGTTTTTACCAGCATCGTTATCGATAACAGTTATCATTCCCACCATTGTGTCAACCGGCGTATCCTCCTTAATAATGTCAACCAATGAGGTCACAGATATTTCCGGAACGTTATCGTTAATATCAATGATTTCTACTAGAATCTTGCACATTGCTGCTCTTGGATTATTACCTTTGTCCTTTGCCTGCACCCGAAGTTCAAGCGCATTTTTCTTTTCATAATCTACCTCACCCGTCACTACAATTTCTCCGGTTTCCGGATTTATTGAGAATGCATTAAGATTTTTATCGCTGTCATGATTAACAAACGTATATGTAATTTCTCCGTTAAGGCCTTCATCCAAATCACTGGCATGCACAGTAATTACGGGAGTACCTGGTGAGGCATTCTCGTTAACTCGAGCTTTATACAGTGATCTACTGAAAACCGGAACATTATCATTAACATCCACCACATTTATAATAACAGGAATCGTTCCAGATCTGTGAGGTTTTCCTCCATCCACAGCAGTGAGTGTGAGGTGGATCGCAGGTTGTTTCTCTCTGTCTAAAGCTTTCTGCAGTACTAATTCAGCTGATACACTCTCCTCTCCGCTATGCACATCCAGAGAAAAGTGTTCATTTTGGCTCAGCTTGTAGCTCTTTACCGAATTACTTCCCACGTCTGCGTCATATGCGCTCGGTAATGCAAATCTCTCCCCTGGAAAAGCGAACTCTGAAATATTTAACATCCATTCTGTCTGCCGAAATACTGGTGAATTGTCGTTAATATCTAAAATATTCACCTCAAACCTATAAATATTCAGCGGTGACTTAGCGACAGCTTCTAGCGCTATAGAACAGTGTATGTTGCGTTCACAAAGCTCTTCTCTATTAAGTATTTCTTTAACACTTAGAACGCCGGTCTTCCGATTAAGATCAAAATACCTGCTATAAGCTTCAGTAACAATATGGAATCCTCGGCTCTCAAGGTCCTGAACGTTTAGATTTAATTCCTTTGCCAAATTTCCGACTGGTGTGCCCGGGGTTGCTTCTTCCGATATCTGATACACAATCTGCCCATTCACAAATCTCCAGAAATTAAGCAGTAGTGAATAACATATCCAAGACTGAAATCTTTGACCCGCCGATGCAGCCATTTTACGGCAATACAATAGCTCTGTCAAGAAAAATATACAAATCCATTCCCGTAGTTGCGAAAATGCGTCTTGTCCACGTTTAAACAGCAGCTAAGCACAATGGCGTATTCTAAACAAAGCCGTCTGGCCAGCAGAGAGATTGCCCTGCCTCGAGAAAGGCGGAGCATAGTAAAGACACGCAGTAACGAAGAGTGGAAGGCTAGGGACATCATGTGGACAACTACAGCCCTTAAAGTTATGCTTAAGTTTTATATATAATTTAAAAAAAATAATTAATTAATTTAAACTGCAGCTTGCAAATGACAGATTCCTAACTTTCCAAACCGTTGTTCAGTCTTTTCCTAAATTTATATTTCCTAATTCTTTGTATGCTTCAAAAAAAGTCCATGCATTACATCCCTCTCCTCTTTTTCTATAGACATCAAAAGTCTACAGAGTCCTATGTAATAAAGCTGGATTGAGAAATGTAAGACATTTTCTTGATGCACTACTGGTAAATAATCAACCCACTGATATACTCTCAACATTAACAGAATTCGTCTTAACACCAAACTCCTTCAGCTTTAGTTCTGGGTTTTACTATCTCACCAGAGGTACCAGTATGGGCACTAAATATGGAAACCTCTTCACTAGATTTGTTGAAAAGAATTCTTTGAACAGTTCACTAGACCTGTGAGTACTGTTACTTGGGTATTTTTTTATTTTTGTGCATAACTATCTGTCACTCAAAAAGCTCCAGCTGTTTACTTCTTACATCCCACACATTTCACCTAGCCATGTAGTATATATTGAGTATTGGACACCCTGGCTTGAGAATAAACTTTTTGGACATATCAGTGATGCCAAACCATTCTTCTTTGAAAACCACCATTCATTACAAAACTACAGACTCTCATTCCTTCCTCCAGGTACTGATACTTAAATACAGGGGCAGTACAAATGAAGACTTCTCCCAGAAAATCAGTGATTATTTTTAAAACAGTTGATTTACTAAGAAAGTCACAGATGACCTGACCTGGCCTGTTGTACTATTACTACTACTGAGAGAACAAGTGCACTGGCCTATAAACCATCAACTGCTAAAATAGAGAGAGTTCTTTTGTTGCTCACTTATAATTCCATTAATATAACAGTGGCTCAAATTATACTAAACATTGTACTTCTGGATGATCCTGAGACTCCTACTCCTACAGCAAAGACAAGTGGAGGAGAGAAATAAATTCTCAGCCTAATAATAAATATGGTACTGCTGCATGTAACAATTCTACATGTTGCGGATGTTCCACAATTCATTCTACAATTCTACAGGCAAATCAAAAGCCTTAAATCAGTTCTTGTCACTCAACAGTCCTCATCACTGCAGGAGCTATTTATTTTCTTTCCTGCAAGAGATGCAATGTGATGTATATTGGGAAAACCAAGAGAAAACCAGCTGCCTATATTATTGAGCACTTTTGTATTATCATAAAGGATTTCTCCTTTCCAGTGGCAAGACACTTCCACAGCAGTGGAAATAACAGTAATGACACCTCATTCTGGATTGCTAATTGCTGCTATGGGAGCAATTAAGTGAGGAAGCTTAAGGAGAAAAGAGCTCATCTACACTCTCCAAACTTTGGAAACTCATTTAATGAATATTCTATTTTGACAACAATCATTATATCATTATTAATTTTTACACTAATGTATCATCAAGCATTTAGAAAATCAACTGCTTTCACCTCCTACAGGCTCAAAGGACTTTGCTTGCACAGCTAATGAAGGACTTTTTCCCCAACACTTTGTTATTCTTTTCACTAAATGTATACAAATCTCTACATGCCAAAGACAGTGGCTATAAAATGTGCAAGTGGAGTGAAGCATTTCTCTGCTTGCCTTCAGTGAGTGTTTCTATGATATTTTCAGTGAAAGTTTTCCTCTTAATGAAACCCTCACCTGGTTGGCTGAATGCAATGCAGTGGTCACACTCATTTCCATAAAGTTAAGGTCTGATGAAATATATGAGGTGCATATTTGGGCAAAACAATACGACTATAATTCAGTCTTACCTTTCCATTAGAAGGAAGTGTCTGTGTTTTGTTAAAAGTATCCCCTTCATTTATGCTGATCAGCTCTGCATCTGTTGGTGGAAATGGTGCAGGGAAAACCACTACGTCACTCTTTAGTGTGTCCGAGCTAAAACACACATCATACTGCTGTGTAGCTTTGGAGTAAGACCAGCTTCCATCAGGATGTGTGGTGATCACTGGGGCGCTGTATCTGCTGAAACTGCTGTCTGTCCTGCAGCATTTTACAGCTATTAAACTGATCAGACTCAGTAAAAATATCACTGAAACTGACACAATGGCGATCAGCAAATACATGTTTAAATCTGAGAAACTGTCCTCCTTTATCGGTGCATGTTTGAACTGAGTCTTTATGTCACCTGTGCTCTCAACAACCACAACATCAATAGACACAGTGGCTGACAGTGAGGGCTCTCCGTTATCAGAAACCAAAATGACCAGCGGGTGAGTTTTCAGGTCATTGTCACTCATTCTCCTCTTAGTCTTGATCTCTCCACTGCTGGTTCCGATCCGGAAGAGGTTGTTTCCTTTAGGTTCAGAGATGTGATAAGAAAGCAGGGCATTATATCCAGAATCTGAGTCTACAGCTCTGATCTTGGCCACAAAGTATCCTGCTTCAGCAGAATAGGGAATGTTCTCAGTGTGAACAGATCCATGATCAGAATAGGGAGCGAGAATCCCGGGACTGTTGTCATTCTCATCCAGGATAAAAACATTCACAGTCACGTTACTGCTCAGTGGAGGAACACCAGAGTCTGTGGCCTGAACTTTAAACTGAAATGTTTTCATTTCCTCATAGTTAAATGACTGCAGACTGTAAATATCTCCACTGTCAGAGTTTATGTTTATCATAGATGACAGAGGAATACTTTTTGAGCTGTCCAGTAGTGAATAAGAAATCCTGGCATTATCACCAACATCAGGATCAAAAGCAGATACTGTATAAATAACAGCTCCAACCTGACTGTTCTCTTTCACATACACATTAATGACGGATTCTGCAAAACGTGGCGCGTTGTCATTTACATCAGAAATGTGTACAGTAATGACAGCGGTGCTGGAGAGAGGTGGAGTCCCTTCATCAGTAGCTGTAATAGTGATATTATAGTGGGATGTGGTCTCTCTGTCTAAAGGACCATCTACAACTAATATGTAATAATTCTTATACGAATTCTGTACCCTAAATGGAACAGATCCGGTGATTTTCAAGTTTATGTGACCGTTTTTACCACTATCATTATCTATCACTGTTATCATGCCGACAGTTGTATCAAGCTGAGCATCCTCTTTTACCGTGCTCACTAAAGAAGTAACAGATATTTCCGGTATATTGTCATTAACATCAATAACTTCAACTAATACTTTGCAGTGTGCAGCTCTTGGTTTCTGTCCTTTGTCTTTAGCTTGGACCCGAATTTCAACAGCGCTTTTTCTTTCATAGTCAAGCTCACCTTTTATTGTGATTTCTCCCGTTTCCGGATTTATAGAAAATACACTGATATCTTGGTCGTTGCCTTGTTTATAAAACTCATAAACGATCTCACCATTAAGACCCTCATCCAAATCACTTGCGTGTACTGTAACTACGACTGAACCCGCAGGTGCATTCTCATGTACCCGAGCTTTATACAGAGGCTTACTAAAAACCGGAATGTTATCATTAACATCTTCAACATTCACAATAATTTTCAACGACCCGGATCGAGGAGGTTTTCCTCCGTCTAGAGCAGTTAAAGTTAGCTGGATCACAGGCTGCTTTTCTCGGTCTAATGACTTTTGTAGCACTAATTCAGCAGACACACTCTGTTCTCCGCTGCTCTGCACATCCAGGGAGAAGTGATCATTTTGATTTAGCTTGTAGCTTTTTACCGAGTTACTGCCTATGTCTGCGTCAAACGCATTTGGTAACGGGAATCGCTCTCCTGGAAACGCTGACTCGGCAATATTTAACTCCATCACTGGCGATGGAAATGTTGGGAAATTGTCGTTAATATCTAATACATTCACCTCAAACCGGTAAATGTTCAAAGGCGAATGGACAATAATTTCCAAGGCTAAGGAACATTTCGTTCTCTGTTCACATAGAGTTTCTCTGTCTATTCTATCCTTAACTTGAAGAACACCCGTCTTCATATTCAAATCGAAATACCTTTTATTGTCTGCCGAAACGAGCTGTAGTCCACGTCGTTCAAAGTCCTGTATATTAATATTTAAATCCTTTGATACATTTCCGATTACGGTACCAGCTTTCGCCTCCTCTGACAAGGAATACACGATTTGCCCCTCCGCGATGCTCCAGCAGTAGAGAAGCAGTGAATACCACAACCATATCACAAATCTGTCTGCCACTGATGAGGCCATTTTACATCAATACCGAGGACTGACGAAAATAAATCCATATAGCTGAAAGAAAGCATCCAACTGAACGATCCTTAAACTGCATCTGTGTACAATGGCGTATCCAGAACAAAGCGCTCTGTCAGACAGAACACACCCCCATTTACGTAAAAAGGAGACGCATCGCAAGGCCACGAAGTAATTATTCAGAGTGGAAAGATAGCGACATCGTGTGGAGAAGTACAAACCATACAAATAAAAACGTGAAAATAACTGGACTGAATCGCAAAGTTCAATAAGTAAATACCTAAGTAGCATAAGAAAGAAAGAAAGAAAGAAAGAAAGAATATGTAATCTATAACAAATCCATATACATGCACATGTTGAACTGCCTCTACATCACAAACAGTAAGTGATACAGAATAGCTTTTAAAACTAGAACTGGGAAAAGTGCAAATTTTATCATTATACATACTGGAGGAAAAAAAGGCGTAAAATTTGTGAACCTTCAGCACCATGAACAGAGACACGTAATAAATCTTGTCTAACACAAATCCCAAATACCTGAGCGCGTTTAAAACGCTCAGCAACACTAAAGTACTCACAACAAATTGATATTAATGAATAGCAAGCAAGCAAACAAAATTTGTAATACGGAAGAAAGCTAAGATATGTCTAATGAGCGTACTGACAGAGATTTAGTTAAACAGATTCGTGAAACTTTAAATTAAAAGAGATGGATTGTTATATTTTGTGGAGCGGCATAAACATTGAACACCTGGCGATGCAAGAAATTAAAAATGAAATAGGCTACCATAAACTCCTGCCTTTGTGTGTTGGGTCACTGTATAGTAAATGTAATGAATGTAATTAAATTACTTAACACAAAGAACCTATGCCATAACATAAGCTTATTGCAAACTGTACAAAGGAAACACGCATAAACTTCTAATCAACAATAATAAAAAGACTTTATTTTTCTACATTCTCCTAATTCTTACCTTTTCTTTGCTAGGGAGACTCTGTGTTCCACTAAAAGTGTCGCCAACATTTATACTGACCAGTTCTGCATCTGCAGGTGGAAATGGTGCAGGGAAAACCATTACGTCACTCTTCAGTGTATCAGAACTAAAACACACATCATACTGCTGTGTAGCTTTGGAGTAAGACCAGCTTCCATCAGGATGTGTGGTGATCACTGGGGCGCTGTATCTGCTGAAACTGCTGTCTGTCCTGCAGCATTTTACAGCTATTAAACTGATCAGACTCAGTAAAAATATCACTGAAACTGACACAATGGCGATCAGCAAATACATGTTTAAATCTGAGAAACTGTCCTCCTTTATCGGTGCATGTTTGAACTGAGTCTTTATGTCACCTGTGCTCTCAACAACCACAACATCAATAGACACAGTGGCTGACAGTGAGGGCTCTCCGTTATCAGAAACCAAAATGACCAGCGGGTGAGTTTTCAGGTCATTGTCACTCATTCTCCTCTTAGTCCTGATCTCTCCACTGCTGGTTCCGATCCGGAAGAGGTTGTTTCCTTTAGGTTCAGAGATGTGATAAGAAAGCAGGGCATTATATCCAGAATCTGAGTCTACAGCTCTGATCTTGGCCACAAAATATCCCGCTTCAGCAGAATAGGGAATGTTCTCAGTGTGAACAGATCCGTGATCAGAATAGGGAGCGAGAATCCCGGGACTGTTGTCATTCTCATCCAGGATAAAAACATTCACAGTCACGTTACTGCTCAGTGGAGGAACACCAGAGTCTGTGGCCTGAACTTTAAACTGAAATGTTTTTCATTTCCTCATAGTTAAATGACTGCAGACTGTAAATATCTCCACTGTCAGAGTTTATGTTTATCATGGATGACAGAGGAATACTTTTCGAGCTTTCCAGTAATGAATAAGAAATCCTGGCATTATCACCAACATCAGGATCAAAAGCAGATACTGTATAAATAACAGCTCCAACCTGACTGTTTTCTTTCACATGCACATTAATTATGGTGTCTTGAAATCGTGGCGCGTTGTCATTTACATCAGAAATGTGTACAGTAATGACAGAGGTGCTGGACAGAGGTGGAGTCCCTTCATCAGTAGCTATGAGAGTTATATTATATTGAGACACGCTCTCTCTATCTAGTGAGCCATCCACTACTATAGAATATTTATTTTTGTAAGTGTGCTGGATTTTAAACGGTACAGAATTGTGAATTTTAAGATTTACAGCACCATTTTTACCAGCATCGCTATCTTTCACTGTTATCAAACCAACCATCGTACCAGCGGGAGCGTCCTCTTTAATCATGTTAACCAACGAATTAACGGAGATCTCTGGAACATTATCGTTAATGTCAACGATTTCTACTAAAACTTTACATAATGCTGATCGTGGTTTATCTCCTTTATCTTTAGCCTGAACACGAATTTCCACTGCATTTTTTGTCTCAAAATCGACAACACCCTGTACTGTAATCAGCCCAGTATCTGGCTCAATCGAAAATGCTTGAACATGCTTATCGTTCTGATTGGCAAAAGAATACACGATCTCTCCGTTTTTGCCCTCGTCTATATCAGTAGCATGAACCGAAATAACCAATGTACCACGTGGAGAGTTTTCGGTGACACGGGCTTTGTAAAGAGCCTTACTAAAGACTGGAACATTATCATTTACATCCTCAACACTTATGATTATCTGCAAAGTGCCGGATCTCGGAGGTTTTCCTCCATCTACAGCAGTCAGTATGAGCTGAATCACAGGCTGTTTCTCTCGGTCTAAAGCTTTCTGTAAAACTAATTCAGCAGACACACTTTGCTCTTCATTGCTCTGGACATCTAGAGAAAAGTGTTCATTTTGGCTAAGCTTGTAACTCTTTACTGCGTGACTGCCCACATCTGCATCAGACGCAATTGGTAATAGAAACCTCTCACCTGGAAATGCTGATTCTGAAATATTCAGTCCTGTTTTAGACACCGGAAATGTTGGCGTATTGTCGTTAATATCTACGACGTTAACTTCAAACCGATACATGTTTAACGGAGAGTTAACAATCGCCTCTAATTCCAGTGAACATTTTGCGTCTCGGTTGCAGAGCTCCTCTCGGTCTATTCTTTCTTTAACGTGTAAAATCCCCGTCTTTAAATTAACGCCAAAATACCTCTTATTTGGTCCCGGAACGATTTCAAATCCTCGATGTCCGAGGTCTTGCACATTTAGATTTAAATCCTTTGCTAGATTTCCGATTTCTGTTCCTGGGCTCGCCTCCTCCAAAACAACGTATGCAATCTGCCCGTCCACTATAGTCCAACTCCAACACAATGAAACGCCAAACACCCACAGAATGACACAGTTATTCCCCTTCAGTGCCGCCATAATCCGAAGTGCCACAGATATCTTTGGAAAACATAAGCAACACCGATCTGGAATGCGACGAAATATAAATTACTAAGAGGGAAACTATAATCCAAGGTTCGTCGCATCTCCGGAACAAAGCCCTCTGTGTGGAGGAGGGACCTAGCCTGAAGGGAGGAGCCTCCGAAAAAATATATATATAACCATCCAACTGCAGGTAGCTAGAGACACCACGTGGAGAAGTGGTGCCACTGTCATCAGTGCGTAACACAGTGATGAACACAAATCCAACGATTGTATTGCAAAACTAAACTAAACTAATACTACTACTAATAATAATAATAATATTTCAATCCACAGGAGAAGTTACACATATGGTGGATATGGTGGATACGGGGAAATGCTTCACATAATGAAATTTTGATATTTCTAGTAAATTTAGTTCTGACAACCGCATGATACCCAAGATGAAAAAAGTGAGAAAAGTGCATTTAAAGATTCTGAGTATATAAAATTCAATTCCAATTCCACTGAAAGGAAACAACACATCGCTTTTTCTGTAAGCAACTGTTATTTAGTTTTTAAATCTGCATTCAATTTAATATTCAATAAATAAGATAGATACATTAGAAATATGACTATGAAAATCATGTCTGTTGTTATAGTAGCTTTTATTCTTTGTTTAATGCCTAACAGACTTTTCAGTTCCCCCCAGCAAGTAGTCACTCTATGTTTAATAATTAGAGCCCTTACTTTTGTAAAAAAAAGGGAAAAACTTCATAGATCACTTTAAATAATCTTTATATTTACCTAAATAACTATTTTAAAAGACGTTAAAAGCTCTTTTGTCCTCTCTATATTATCTTATTTAAAATGATAATAACCTAGTCTATTACTTTGTTGACAGGCAAGCAAGTACCCCTTCCATTTCTACATTTGGAACTTCCTGAAGGAAAAACAATAATACTGTCAAGTTTTAACGAATTTTAAATTATACAACGAGAAATGAGTTCACATTTTCACAATGTGTAACTTCACAATAGTAGGTGATTAATTCAGTGGGTTCTGTAGTGTAGGCTAAATTTCCCTATTTAAATTACCTCATTTAAACATTAATAAATGTCTTCAGCAATTTGTACAAAGCGTGTATGCACTCTTCTTTGTTGTGAGATGATGTGAGGAGCAAGTGCATTGTGGTTATAAACTGAATTGATTAGACACATGACCGTTTCGTAATGGCACATAGATATGAAACATCATATTTAGCTAGGAAGGTTTTAGACGTCTTTAGGAAGAATGATTGTATATATCACTGTGTTTATTAAACTGTCTCTTTACTAAACATCTTTGCAGTCAGAAAGCCAGTGGCAAGGTTAACTATTAGTCTAAACAAATAACTTCCACTTTGTTTGATAAAATATTTAAATAATACTTTTTAAACTCGAGACGACAAAGTATATTATTGGCAAAAAACCTTTTCTGGTCAAAACTGAGTTTTTTTTTTTTTTTTTGATGTGTAAACTGTCCACGAGACTTATAGAAAAGATTCGGAATATGAAGTGGGTAGAAATGGAGATTGTGATATTCAGAACCATGGACAGTAACACCGACTGCATTAACAAGAGAAACTGATTTTAAGAGAAGCGAAGGGAAATTGATATGTAATGATTTAGTTATCAAAGTATGAAAAATATACTACAAAAGATCTATAGACACAGATCTTACCTTCTCTTTATTAGGGAGTGTTTGTGTTCTATTAAAAGTTTCTTCTCCATTTATACTGATCAATTCAGCATCTGCAGGCGGAAATGGTGCAGGGAAAACAATGACGTCACTCTTCAGTGTATCAGAACTAAAGCACACATCATACTGCTGTGTAGCTTTGGAGTAAGACCAGCTTCCATCAGGATGTGTGGTGATCACTGGGGCGCTGTATCTGCTGAAACTGCTGTCTGTCCTGCAGCATTTTACAGCTATTAAACTGATCAGACTCAGTAAAAATATCACTGAAACTGACACAATGGCGATCAGCAAATACATGTTTAAATCTGAGAAACTGTCCTCCTTTATCGGTGCATGTTTGAACTGAGTCTTTATGTCACCTGTGCTCTCAACAACCACAACATCAATAGACACAGTGGCTGACAGTGAGGGCTCTCCGTTATCAGAAACCAAAATGACCAGCGGGTGAGTTTTCAGGTCATTGTCACTCATTCTCCTCTTAGTCCTGATCTCTCCGCTGCTGGTTCCGATCCGGAAGAGGTTGTTTCCTTTAGGTTCAGAGATGTGATAAGAAAGCAGGGCATTATATCCAGAATCTGAGTCTACAGCTCTGATCTTGGCCACAAAATATCCCGCTTCAGCAGAATAGGGAATGTTCTCAGTGTGAACAGATCCATGATCAGAATAGGGAGCGAGAATCCCGGGACTGTTGTCATTCTCATCCAGGATAAAAACATTCACAGTCACGTTACTGCTCAGTGGAGGAACACCAGAGTCTGTGGCCTGAACTTTAAACTGAAATGTTTTCATTTCCTCATAGTTAAATGACTGCAGACTGTAAATATCTCCACTGTCAGAGTTTATGTTTATCATGGATGACAGAGGAATACTTTTCGAGCTTTCCAGTAATGAATAAGAAATCCTGGCATTATCACCAACATCAGGATCAAAAGCAGATACTGTATAAATAACAGCTCCAACCTGACTGTTCTCTTTCACATGCACATTAATTATGGTGTCTTGAAATCGTGGCGCGTTGTCATTTACATCAGAAATGTGTACAGTAATGACAGAGGTGCTGGACAGAGGTGGAGTCCCTTCATCAGTAGCTATGAGAGTTATATTATATTGAGACACGCTCTCTCTATCTAGTGAGCCATCCACTACTATAGAATATTTATTTTTGTAAGTGTGCTGGATTTTAAACGGTACAGAATTGTGAATTTTAAGATTTACAGCACCATTTTTACCAGCATCGCTATCTTTCACTGTTATCAAACCAACCATCGTACCAGCGGGAGCGTCCTCTTTAATCATGTTAACCAACGAATTAACGGAGATCTCTGGAACATTATCGTTAATGTCAACGATTTCTACTAAAACTTTACATAATGCTGCTCGTGGTTTATCTCCTTTATCTTTAGCCTGAACACGAATTTCAACTGCGTTTTCTGTCTCAAAATCGACAACACCCTGTACTGTAATCAGCCCAGTATCTGGCTCAATCGAAAATGCCTGAACATGCTTATCGTTCTGATTGGCAAAAGAATACACAATCTCTCCGTTTTTGCCCTCGTCTATATCAGTAGCATGAACCGAAATAACCGATGTACCACGTGGAGAGTTTTCGGTGACACGGGCTTTGTAAAGAGCCTTACTAAAGACTGGAACATTATCATTTACATCCTCAACACTTATGATTATCTGCAAAGTGCCGGATCTCGGAGGTTTTCCTCCATCTACAGCAGTCAGTATGAGCTGAATCACAGGCTGTTTCTCTCGGTCTAAAGCTTTCTGTAAAACTAATTCAGCAGACACTCTATGCTCTCCATTGCTCTGGACATCTAGAGAAAAGTGTTCATTTTGGCTAAGCTTGTAACTCTTTACTGCGTGACTGCCCACATCTGCATCAGACGCAATTGGTAATAGAAACCTCTCACCTGGAAATGCTGATTCTGAAATATTCAGTCCTGTTTTAGACACCGGAAATGTTGGCGTATTGTCGTTAATATCTACGACGTTAACTTCAAACCGATACATGTTTAACGGAGAGTTAACAATCGCCTCTAATTCCAGTGAACATTTTGCGTCTCGGTTGCAGAGCTCCTCTCGGTCTATTCTTTCTTTAACGTGTAAAATCCCCGTCTTTAAATTAACGCCAAAATACCTCTTATTTGGTCCCGGAACGATTTCAAATCCTCGATGTCCGAGGTCTTGCACATTTAGATTTAAATCCTTTGCTAGATTTCCGATTTCTGTTCCTGGGCTCGCCTCCTCCAAAACAACGTATGCAATCTGCCCGTCCACTATAGTCCAACTCCAACACAATGAAACGCCAAACACCCACAGAATGACACAGTTATTCCCCTTCAGTGCCGCCATAATCCGAAGTGCCACAGATATCTTTGGAAAACATAAGCAACACCGATCTGGAATGCGACGAAATATAAATTACTAAGAGGGAAACTATAATCCAAGGTTCGTCGCATCTCCGGAACAAAGCCCTCTGTGTGGAGGAGGGACCTAGCCTGAAGGGAGGAGCCTCCGAAAAAATATATATATAACCATCCAACTGCAGGTAGCTAGAGACACCACGTGGAGAAGTGGTGCCACTGTCATCAGTGCGTAACACAGTGATGAAAACAAATCCAACGATTGTATTGCAAAAATAAACTAATAATAATAATAATAATAATAATAATAATAGTAATATGGTGAATATGTGGTAGACAGCGAAACCCTTCATTTGGAGAAATTTCGCCATTTCTAGTATATCAAGTTCTGACAACTGCACGTTACCCCAAGAGGGGAAAAGTGAGAAAAGTGCAAAAGTGCATTTAAATATTCCGAGTATTTAACAATTCAATTCCAACTCTATTGAAAGACAACAACACATCAGTTGCTTTAAAGTAAAGGGTACTTAGGCTTTAAATCTGCATTTAATTTAATATGCAATAAATAAGTTACACAAACTAGAAATATGACTATGAAAACTAATCTATTGTTATAATAGCTTTCACTCTTTGCTTAACGGCTGACAGACTTTTTAGTCCCGCCCAGCAAGTAGTCATTCTATGTCTAATAATTATATTCCTTTATTTTTATATAAAAAGAGCAAACTTTTACAGATTATAAGAAAAAGTTTTATTCACATAATTACCTCTTTTAAGATTCCTTAATAACTCTGTTTTCCGCTCTATATTATCTCATTTAAAATAATAATAACCTAATATGTTCCTGAGCTGACAGGTAAACAAGCACCCCTTCCATTTCTACATTTATAACTTACGTATGGAAAAAAAAAAAAAAAAAAAAAAAAAAAAAAAATCCACACAATAACACAGGGAAACAATCTCTAATTAATTCAATGAGTTCTGTTGTGCAGGTTACATTTCCCTTATTTATATCAGGCCATTTAAATATTTTTAGCATTTTTCAGCACTCATCTGTACAAAGCTTTTAAATACTCTTCTTTGTTGTGATGATTTGAGGCGCAGGTGCATTGTGGTTACAGACTGAATTGATTAGGCTTAAGAAACCTGATCAAAGCATAACATTCATTGCATACTTAGCTAGCAAGAAATCTTTAAATCATCATTAGAGGGCCTGATTTTATATCACTGTGTTTATTACACTGGCTCTTTTCCCAACATCTTTGAGGTGAAATAGTCAAAGTAAGTTCAGAAAATAGCCTAAATAAGACAATAGCCAGTTTTTTGGAAAAATATACAAAATAATATTTCTTAAAGTATAGATTTTGATTAAAAATGTTTTTTTATGTTTCATTTGTCTTCCAAACCTATAAAATTACATTGCTCCAAAGACACAATCTTCCAGATGCTTAGAAGGGGAATCTATGATAAAAGCACTGTATAGGTTGCTTGCACCAACTAAGGAAGACAGTCAAAGATACAGAACATGAAGTGGGTAGAAATAGAGATCATTCTTTTCAGAACCATGGACAGTAAGACCTGCAGCATTAGTCCAGGAAACTGAATGTAAGATAAATGAATGGGAATTGCTAGGTTTTAGATGTAAATAAAGTATGAAAAATATACAACAAAAGATTTATTGTTACAGATCTTACCTTCTCTTTATTTGGAAGTGTTTGTGTTTTGTTTAAAGTGTCTTCTCCATTTATACTGATCAATTCAGCATCTGCAGGCGGAAATGGTGCAGGGAAAACCACTACGTCACTCTTTAGTGTGTCGGAACTAAAACATACGTCATACTGTTGAGTTGCTTTGGAGTAAGACCAGCTTCCATCAGGATGTGTGGTGATCACTGGGGCGCTGTATCTGCTGAAACTGCTGTCTGTCCTGCAGCATTTTACAGCTATTAAACTGATCAGACTCAGTAAAAATATCACTGAAACTGACACAATGGCGATCAGCAAATACATGTTTAAATCTGAGAAACTGTCCTCCTTTATCGGTGCATGTTTGAACTGAGTCTTTATGTCACCTGTGCTCTCAACAACCACAACATCAATAGACACAGTGGCTGACAGTGAGGGCTCTCCGTTATCAGAAACCAAAATGACCAGCGGGTGAGTTTTCAGGTCATTGTCACTCATTCTCCTCTTAGTCCTGATCTCTCCACTGCTGGTTCCGATCCGGAAGAGGTTGTTTCCTTTAGGTTCAGAGATGTGATAAGAAAGCAGGGCATTATATCCAGAATCTGAGTCTACAGCTCTGATCTTGGCCACAAAATATCCTGCTTCAGCAGAATAGGGAATGTTCTCAGTGTGAACAGATCCATGATCAGAATAGGGAGCGAGAATCCCGGGACTGTTGTCATTCTCATCCAGGATAAAAACATTCACAGTCACGTTACTGCTCAGTGGAGGAACACCAGAGTCTGTGGCCTGAACTTTAAACTGAAATGTTTTCATTTCTTCATAGTTAAATGACTGCATACTGTAAATATCTCCACTGTCAGAGTTTATGTTAACCATAGATGATGGAGGAACATTTTTATAACCTTCTAGCAATGAATATGATATTCTAGCATTGTCTGCAACATCAGGATCAAAAGCAGATACTGTATAAATAACAGCTCCAACCTGACTGTTCTCTTTTATGTACACATTAATGACGGAGTCTGAAAAACGTGGTGCGTTGTCATTCACATCAGAAATGTGTACAGTAATGACGGCGGTGCTGGACAGAGGTGGAGTCCCTTCATCAGTAGCTGTGAGAGTTATGTTATATTGTGAAACACTCTCTCTGTCTAGATGTCCTTTCACAGTTAAGGAATATCTATTTTTATATGTGTTCTGCAGAACAAATGGTAAAACGCCTTGTAGATTTAAAGATGCGACACCATTCTTACTTGAATCCTTATCTTTTACAGCTATTAAACCGACCATTGTCCCATCTGGCGAATCTTCTTTAAGAACGTTAACTAGTGACGTTACAGATATTTCCGGAGCATTGTCATTAACATCGAGTATTTCAACTAGTATTTTACAAAACGCTGACCTCGGATTTGTTCCTTTGTCTCTTGCCTGGACTCGAATTTCAACTGCACTGTTTTGCTCGTGATCCAGCTGTCCCTTCACTGTTATTTCACCGCTATCAGAATTGATGGCGAATGAATCAATAATTCTGTCATTGTCATGATTAACGAATGAATAAACGATTTCTCCATTCAGTCCGTCATCTGCGTCATTTGCATTAACTGTAATAACAGATGTACCGGATTGTGAATCTTCTGGTATTTGAGCTTTGTAAAGCGATTTTCCACAAACGGGAGTGTTATCGTTCACATCAAGGACATTTATTTTTAGGTTTAATGTACCAGATCTGGGAGGTTTTCCTCCGTCCACAGCAGTTAGTATAAGCTGTATCACAGGCTGTTTTTCTCTATCTAAAGCTTTCTGTAGCACTAATTCAGCAGATACACTTTGCTCTCCGCTGTGTACATCAATAGAGAAGTGCTCATTCTGGCTAAGCCTGTAGCTTTTTATCGAGTTACTGCCAACGTCTGAATCAAATGCACGCTGTAAAGCAAACCTGTCTCCAAGAGAAGCCGATTCAGAAATATTTAGTTCTGTTTTTGACGTGCGAAACATGGGTGCGTGATCATTTGCGTCTAATACATTAAGCTCAAACCGATACATGTTTAAAGGTGAATTAATTACAGCCTCCAATTCAAAAGTGCATTTCGTACTGCGTCCGCATAGCTCCTCTCTGTCTATTCTTTCTTTAACATGTAGGACTCCAGTCTTCACATTTAAATCAAAATACCTTGCATTTGGTCCGGAAATAATCTGAAACCCACGGTGCTCCAAGTCTTGCACATTGAGATTCAAGTCTTTTGCTAAATTCCCCACTGTAGTCCCCGGACTACTCTCCTCCATTATGGAATATGAAATCTGCCCATTCGCAGTGTTGGAAAGACAACAAAGCCAAGTGAAAATGATCCACAGTAGATATCCGTACTCGACAATTTCAGCCATGTCCTACTATCAAGACCTTTTCCGGACAACATTAAAATCCTAGAGTATGATTGTGTGATTTAATCCAGCGTCCCGCAGCGGAAAAGCCCAGCTGCTATTATGTCTGCCAAACAATAGCCGTGCGCGAGCCGGTACGCCCTGCCTCCTGACGAAGAGGAGTCTCGCCAAACAGAGAAAAAGCTAAGAACAGACTGAGAGTGACACCATGTGGACATCACGGAATACGTAAGAAACAGAGATGAGTAATATTTACAAAATACAGCAGTGTTGACAACAAATATAATCAATTATTAAACTAAAATAAGGAAATACAGTGCCGAGCAACACATCTGTAACTAGCCAGTAGTGGAGATTGCATAAAGCTACCGGGTGGGATTATTATTCGACCATCAAAAAATCCAGTAAAAATAAGTATTAGCAGAGAACTATAGAGTACATTTTGAGTTCATGAATGACACACTTTGCCAAATGTGTTGTGTCAAATGACTGAATTTCTAATTACTGAAGTTGTTTTTTAACCCCACGAAAAGGCTCTATCTCGTATGTTAATATTATTATTATTTTTATTATTATTATTATTATTATTATTATTATTATTATTATTATTATTATTTAAATTATAAGTCCTATTAAGACACGGAATCTCTAAAATCTCAGGTATATGTGAATATGCCTTTCATTAATTATTGATTATAAAGAATGTCTTTAATTAATTAATTATATATTCTTAATTGCTAAAAAATTATTATAGAAAACAAACATAAAAATTAAGAGAATTATTAAATTTTCCTCATCTCGAAACAGAAAGCAATCAAACTAAAACTGACTAATTAGGCTGTTACAACCCAGAAAAACGTTTGTGTGTTTGTGTGTGCGCGCGCGCGTGTGTGTGTGAAAACATACAAAACATAGGCCTGTAACTAATTGCAAATATTGCATCATAATTGAGCAACACACAGACAAAAAGTTAATGACCACGGTGAAGTAAAATATTAGCCTTACCTTATCTTTATTAGGGAGTGTTTGTGTTCTATTAAAAGTGTCTTCTCCATTTATACTGATCAATTCAGCATCTGCAGGTGGAAATGGTGCAGGGAAAACCATGACGTCACTCTTCAGTGTGTCCGAGCTAAAACACACATCATACTGCTGTGTAGCTTTGGAGTAAGACCAGCTTCCATCAGGATGTGTGGTGATCACTGGGGCGCTGTATCTGCTGAAACTGCTGTCTGTCCTGCAGCATTTTACAGCTATTAAACTGATCAGACTCAGTAAAAATATCACTGAAACTGACACAATGGCGATCAGCAAATACATGTTTAAATCTGAGAAACTGTCCTCCTTTATCGGTGCATGTTTGAACTGAGTCTTTATGTCACCTGTGCTCTCAACAACCACAACATCAATAGACACAGTGGCTGACAGTGAGGGCTCTCCGTTATCAGAAACCAAAATGACCAGCGGGTGAGTTTTCAGGTCATTGTCACTCATTCTCCTCTTAGTCCTGATCTCTCCACTGCTGGTTCCGATCCGGAAGAGGTTGTTTCCTTTAGGTTCAGAGATGTGATAAGAAAGCAGGGCATTATATCCAGAATCTGAGTCTACAGCTCTGATCTTGGCCACAAAATATCCCGCTTCAGCAGAATAGGGAATGTTCTCAGTGTGAACAGATCCATGATCAGAATAGGGAGCGAGAATCCCGGGACTGTTGTCATTCTCATCCAGGATAAAAACATTCACAGTCACGTTACTGCTCAGTGGAGGAACACCAGAGTCTGTGGCCTGAACTTTAAACTGAAATGTTTTCATTTCCTCATAGTTAAATGACTGCAGACTGTAAATATCTCCACTGTCAGAGTTTATGTTTATCATGGATGACAGAGGAATACTTTTCGAGCTTTCCAGTAATGAATAAGAAATCCTGGCATTATCACCAACATCAGGATCAAAAGCAGATACTGTATAAATAACAGCTCCAACCTGACTGTTTTCTTTCACATGAACATTAATTATGGTGTCTTGAAATCGTGGCGCGTTGTCATTTACATCAGAAATGTGTACAGTAATGACAGAGGTGCTGGACAGAGGTGGAGTCCCTTCATCAGTAGCTATGAGAGTTATGTTATATTGAGACACGCTCTCTCTATCTAGTGAGCCATCCACTACTATAGAATATTTATTTTTGTAAGTGTGCTGGATTTTAAACGGTACAGAATTGTGAATTTTAAGATTTACAGCACCATTTTTACCAGCATCGCTATCTTTCACTGTTATCAAACCAACCATCGTACCAGCGGGAGCGTCCTCTTTAATCATGTTAACCAACGAATTAACGGAGATCTCTGGAACATTATCGTTAATGTCAACGATTTCTACTAAAACTTTACATAATGCTGCTCGTGGTTTATCTCCTTTATCTTTAGCCTGAACACGAATTTCAACTGCGTTTTCTTTCTCAAAATCGACAACACCCTGTACTGTAATCAGCCCAGTATCTGGCTCAATCGAAAATGCCTGAACATGCTTATCATTGTTTTGATTGACGAAAGAATACACGATCTCTCCGTTTTTGCCCTCGTCTATATCAGTAGCATGAACCGAAATAACCGATGTACCACGTGGAGAGTTTTCGGTGACACGGGCTTTGTAAAGAGCCTTACTAAAGACTGGAACATTATCATTTACATCCTCAACACTTATGATTATCTGCAAAGTGCCGGATCTCGGAGGTTTTCCTCCATCTACAGCAGTCAGTATGAGCTGAATCACAGGCTGTTTCTCTCGGTCTAAAGCTTTCTGTAAAACTAATTCAGCAGACACTCTATGCTCTCCATTGCTCTGGACATCTAGAGAAAAGTGTTCATTTTGGCTAAGCTTGTAACTCTTTACTGCGTGACTGCCCACATCTGCATCAGACGCACTTGGTAATGGAAACCTCTCACCTGGAAATGCTGATTCTGAAATATTCAGTCCTGTTTTAGACACCGGAAATGTTGGCGTATTGTCGTTAATATCTACGACGTTAACTTCAAACCGATACATGTTTAACGGAGAGTTAACAATCGCCTCTAATTCCAGTGAACATTTTGCGTCTCGGTTGCAGAGCTCCTCTCGGTCTATTCTTTCTTTAACGTGTAAAATCCCCGTCTTTAAATTAACGCCAAAATACCTCTTATTTGGTCCCGGAACGATTTCAAATCCTCGATGTCCGAGGTCTTGCACATTTAGATTTAAATCCTTTGCTAGATTTCCGATTTCTGTTCCTGGGCTCGCCTCCTCCAAAACAACGTATGCAATCTGCCCGTCCACTATAGTCCAACTCCAACACAATGAAACGCCAAACACCCACAGAATGACACAGTTATTCCCCTTCAGTGCCGCCATAATCCGAAGTGCCACAGATATCTTTGGAAAACATAAGCAACACCGATCTGGAATGCGACGAAATATAAATTACTAAGAGGGAAACTATAATCCAAGGTTCGTCGCATCTCCGGAACAAAGCCCTCTGTGTGGAGGAGGGACCTAGCCTGAAGGGAGGAGCCTCCGAAAAAATATATATATAACCATCCAACTGCAGGTAGCTAGAGACACCACGTGGAGAAGTGGTGCCACTGTCATCAGTGCGTAACACAGTGATGAAAACAAATCCAACGATTGTATTGCAAAAATAAACTAATAATAATAATAATAATAATAATAATAATAGTAATATGGTGAATATGTGGTAGACAGCGAAACCCTTCATTTGGAGAAATTTCGCCATTTCTAGTATATCAAGTTCTGACAACTGCACGTTACCCCAAGAGGGGAAAAGTGAGAAAAGTGCAAAAGTGCATTTAAATATTCCGAGTATTTAACAATTCAATTCCAACTCTATTGAAAGACAACAACACATCAGTTGCTTTAAAGTAAAGGGTACTTAGGCTTTAAATCTGCATTTAATTTAATATGCAATAAATAAGTTACACAAACTAGAAATATGACTATGAAAACTAATCTATTGTTATAATAGCTTTCACTCTTTGCTTAACGGCTGACAGACTTTTTAGTCCCGCCCAGCAAGTAGTCATTCTATGTCTAATAATTATATTCCTTTATTTTTATATAAAAAGAGCAAACTTTTACAGATTATAAGAAAAAGTTTTATTTACATAATTACCTCTTTTAAGATTCCTTAATAACTCTGTTTTCCGCTCTATATTATCTCATTTAAAATAATAATAACTTAATATGTTCCTGTGCTGACAGGTAAACAAGCACCCCTTCCATTTCTACATTTATAACTTACGTATGGAAAAAAAAAAAAAAAAAAAAAAAAACAAACACACAATAACACAGGGAAACAATCTCTAATTAATTCAATGAGTTCTGTTGTGCAGGTTACATTTCCCTTATTTATATCAGGCCATTTAAATATTTTTAGCATTTTTCAGCACTCACCTGTACAAAGCTTTTAAATACTCTTCTTTGTTGTGATGATTTGAGGCGCAGGTGCATTGTGGTTACAGACTGAATTGATTAGGCTTAAGAAACCTGATCAAAGCATAACATTCATTGCATACTTCGCTAGCAAGACATCTTCAGATCATCATTAGAGGGCCTGATTTTATATCGCTGTGTTTATTACACTGGCTCTTTTCCCAACATCTTTGAGGTGAAATAGTCAAAGTAAGTTCAGAAAATAGCCTAAATAAGACAATAGCCAGTTTTTTTGGAAAAATATACAAAATAATATTTCTTAAAGTATAGATTTTGATTAAAAATGTTTTTTTATGTTTCATTTGTCTTCCAAACCTATAAAATTACATTGCTCCAAAGACACAATCTTCCAGATGCTTAGAAGGGGAACTATGATAAAAGCACTGTATAGGTTGCTTGCACCAACTAAGGAAGACAGTCAAAGATACAGAACATGAAGTGGGTAGAAATAGAGATCATTCTTTTCAGAACCATGGACAGTAAGACCTGCAGCATTAGTCCAGGAAACTGAATGTAAGATAAATGAATGGGAATTGCTAGGTTTTAGATGTAAATAAAGTATGAAAAATATACTACAAAAGATTTATTGTTACAGATCTTACCTTCTCTTTATTAGGAAGTGTTTGTGTTTTGTTTAAAGTGTCTTCTCCATTTATACTGATCAATTCAGCATCTGCAGGAGGAAATGGTGCAGGGAAAACCACTACGTCACTCTTTAGTGTGTCGGAACTAAAACATACGTCATACTGTTGAGTTGCTTTGGAGTAAGACCAGCTTCCATCAGGATGTGTGGTGATCACTGGGGCGCTGTATCTGCTGAAACTGCTGTCTGTCCTGCAGCATTTTACAGCTATTAAACTGATCAGACTCAGTAAAAATATCACTGAAACTGACACAATGGCGATCAGCAAATACATGTTTAAATCTGAGAAACTGCCCTCCTTTATCGGTGCATGTTTGAACGGAGTCTTTATGTCACCTGTGCTCTCAACAACCACAACATCAATAGACACAGTGGCTGACAGTGAGGGCTCTCCGTTATCAGAAACCAAAATGACCAGCGGGTGAGTTTTCAGGTCATTGTCACTCATTCTCCTCTTAGTCCTGATCTCTCCACTGCTGGTTCCGATCCGGAAGAGGTTGTTTCCTTTAGGTTCAGAGATGTGATAAGAAAGCAGGGCATTATATCCAGAATCTGAGTCTACAGCTCTGATCTTGGCCACAAAGTAGCCTGCTTCAGCAGAATAGGGAATGTTCTCAGTGTGAACAGATCCATGATCAGAATAGGGAGCGAGAATCCCGGGACTGTTGTCATTCTCATCCAGGATAAAAACATTCACAGTCACGTTACTGCTCAGTGGAGGAACACCAGAGTCTGTGGCCTGAACTTTAAACTGAAATGTTTTCATTTCTTCATAGTTAAATGACTGCAGACTGTAAATATCTCCACTGTCAGAGTTTATGTTTATCATGGATGATAAAGGAATACTTTTTGAGCTTTCCAGTAACGAATAAGAAATCCTGGCATTATCACCAACATCAGGATCAAAAGCAGATACTGTATAAATAAAAGCTCCAACCTGACTGTTCTCTTTTACATATACATTAATGACGGAGTCTGAAAAACGTGGTGCGTTGTCATTCACATCAGAAACATGTACAGTAATGACGGCGGTGCTGGACAGAGGTGGAGTCCCTTCATCAGTAGCTATGAGAGTTATGTTATATTGTGAAACACTCTCTCTGTCTAGATGTCCTTTCACAGTTAAGGAATATCTGTTTTTATACGTGTTCTGCAGAACAAATGGTAAAACGCCTTGTAGATTTAAAGATGCGACACCATTCTTACTTGAATCCTTATCTTTTACAGCTATTAAACCGACCATTGTCCCATCTGGCGAATCTTCTTTAAGAACGTTAACTAGTGACGTTACAGATATTTCCGGAGCATTGTCATTAACATCGAGTATTTCAACTAGTATTTTACAAAACGCTGACCTCGGATTTGTTCCTTTGTCTCTTGCCTGGACTCGAATTTCAACTGCACTGTTTTGCTCGTGATCCAGCTGTCCCTTCACTGTTATTTCACCGCTATCAGAATTGATGGCGAATGAATCAATAATTCTGTCATTGTCATGATTAACGAATGAATAAACGATTTCTCCATTCAGTCCGTCATCTGCGTCATTTGCAAAAACTGTAATAACAGATGTACCGGATTGTGAATCTTCTGGTATTTGAGCTTTATATAGTGTTTTTCCGCAAATGGGATTATTATCATTTACATCAAGGACATTTACGTTTAAATTTAATGTACCAGATCTGGGCGGTTTTCCTCCGTCCACAGCAGTCAGTATAAGCTGTATCACAGGCTGTTTTTCTCTATCTAAAGCTTTCTGTAGCACTAATTCAGCAGATACACTTTGCTCTCCGCTGTGTACATCAATAGAGAAGTGCTCATTCTGGCTAAGCCTGTAGCTTTTTATCGAGTTACTGCCAACGTCTGAATCAAACGCACTTGGTAAAGCAAATCTATCTCCAGGGAAAGCTGATTCGGAAATGTTCATTTTAGTTTTCACAGAGCGAAATGTAGGTGCATTATCATTTGCGTCTAATACATTAACCTCAAACCTGTACATATTTAATGGCGAATGAACAATAGCCTCTAATTCCAAAGTGCATTTCGTACTGCGTCCGCATAGCTCCTCTCGGTCTATTCTTTCTTTAACATGGAGGACTCCAGTCTTCACGTTTAATTCAAAATACCTTGCATTTGGTCCGGAAATAATCTGAAACCCACGGTGCTCCACGTCTTGCACATTGAGATTCAAGTCTTTTGCTAAATTCCCCACTGTAGTCCCCGGACTACTCTCCTCCATTATGGAATATGAAATCTGCCCATTCGCAGTGTTGGAAAGACCACAAAGCCAAGTGAAAATGATCCACAATAGATATCCGTGCTCGACAATTTCAGCCATGTCCTACTATCAAGACCTTTTCCGGACAACATTAAAATCCTAGAGTATGATTGTGTGATTTAATCCAGCGTCCCGCAGCGGAAAATCCCAGCTGCTATTATGTCTGCCAAACAATAGCCGTGCGCGAGCCGGTACGCCCTGCCTCCTGACGAAGAGGAGTCTCGCCAAACAGAGAAAAAGCTAAGAACAGACTGATAGTGACACCATGTGGACATCACGGAATACGTAAGAAACAGAGATGAGTAATATTTACAAAATACAGCAGTGTTGACAACAAATATAATCAATTATTAAACTAAAATAAGGAAATACAGTGTCGAGGAACACATCTGTAACTAGCCAGTAGTGGAGATTGCATAAAGCTACCGGGTGGGATTATTATTCGACCATCAAAAAATCCAGTAAAAATAACTTGTATTAGACGTACACACACACAAAAAAAGCACTCCCAACACCCCTCCGTCCGTATTAGAAGAAAACTATAGAGTACATTTTGAGTTCATGAATGACACACTTTGCCAGTGTCAAATGACTGAATTTCTAATTACTGAAGCTATTTTTTAACCCCACGAAAAGGCTCTCTCTCGTATGTTAATGTTATTATTATTATTATTATTATTATTATTATTATTATTATTATTATTTAAATTATAAGTCCTGTTAAGACACAGAATCTCTAAAATCTCAGGTATATGTGAATATGCCTTTCATTAATTATTGATTATAAAGAATGTCTTTAATTAATTTATTATATATTCTTAATTGCTAAAAAAAATCTTATAGAAAACAAACATAAAAGTTAAGAGAATTATTAAATTTTCCTCATCTCGAAACAGGAAGCAGTCAAACTAAAACTGACTAATTAGGCTATTACAAACCATAAAAGCGTTTGTGTGTGTGCGCGCGCGTGTGTGTGTGTGTGTATGTGTGAAAACATACAAAACAAAGGCGTGTAACTAATTGCAAATATTGCATCATAATTGAGCAACACACAGACAAAAAGTTAATGACCACGGTGAAGCAAAATATTAGCCTTACCTTATCTTTATTAGGAAGTGTCTGAGTGCTGTTTAAGAGATCACCGTCAGTTATACTTATCAGTTCCGTATCTGCAGGCGGAAATGGTGCAGGGAAAACCATTACGTCACTCTTTAGTGTATCAGAACTAAAACACACATCATACTGCTGTGTAGCTTTGGAGTAAGACCAGCTTCCATCAGGATGTGTGGTGATTACTGGGGCGCTGTATCTGCTGAAACTGCTGTCTGTCCTGCAGCATTTTACAGCTATTAAACTGATCAGACTCAGTAAAAATATCACTGAAACTGACACAATGGCGATCAGCAAATACATGTTTAAATCTGAGAAACTGTCCTCCTTTATCGGTGCATGTTTGAACGGAGTCTTTATGTCACCCGTGCTCTCAACAACCACAACATCAATAGACACAGTGGCTGACAGTGAGGGCTCTCCGTTATCAGAAACCAAAATGACCAGCGGGTGAGTTTTCAGGTCATTGTCACTCATTCTCCTCTTAGTCCTGATCTCTCCACTGCTGGTTCCGATCCGGAAGAGGTTGTTTCCTTTAGGTTCAGAGATGTGATAAGAAAGCAGGGCATTATATCCAGAATCTGAGTCTACAGCTCTGATCTTGGCCACAAAATATCCCACTTCAGCAGAATAGGGAATGTTCTCAGTGTGAACAGATCCATGATCAGAATAGGGAGCGAGAATCCCGGGACTGTTGTCATTCTCATCCAGGATAAAAACATTCACAGTCACGTTACTGCTCAGTGGAGGAACACCAGAGTCTGTGGCCTGAACTTTAAACTGAAATGTCTTAATTTCCTCATAGTTAAATGACTGCATACTGTAAATATCTCCACTGTCAGAGTTTATGTTTAACATGGATGACAGAGGAATACTTTTCGAGCTTTCTAGCAATGAATAAGAAATCCTGGCATTATCACCAACATCAGGATCAAAAGCAGATACTGTATAAATAACAGCTCCAACCTGACTGTTCTCTTTCACATGCACATTAATTATGGTGTCTTGAAATCGTGGCGCGTTGTCATTTACATCAGAAATGTGTACAGTAATGACGGTGGTGCTGGACAGAGGTGGAGTCCCTTCATCAGTAGCTGTAATAGTGATATTATATTGTGACACACTTTCTCTGTCTAACGAACCATCGACAACTAAGGAATAATAATTTTTATATGACGATTTCAGCTTAAACTTTTCAGAACCCGATATATGTACTTTAGCGGCACCGTTTTTCCCGTTGTCTAGATCTGTGACAGTCACTAAAGCAATTACTGATCCTGAAGCAGAATCCTCTCTTACTGTATTCATAAGAGATGTTAGTGAAATTACTGGTGTATTATCATTAACGTCAATGACCTCCACCAGGACTTTACAGTGCGTGCTCCGTGGAGAATGGCCGCGATCACTGGCTTGTGCACGGATTTCAAAAGCAGGATTTTCTTCATAATCTAAATTGCCCTGGACTGTAATTTCACCACTGTCTTGGTCTATTGTGAATAAACCAGTTGATGTTGAACTATCTCTCTCTATCAGAGAATACACAATTTCACCATTTACACCCTCATCTAAATCTGTAGCCTCAAGTTTTATCAGTGTGGTCCCAACTGGAGTATTTTCTGAAACACGAACCTTATAAAGCTGTTTGCTAAATGTAGGAGTGTTATCATTCACATCCACGACTTTGATAACAATGATTGCCGTTCCAGATCGGGGAGGTTTTCCTCCGTCTATAGCCGTCAGAGTTAAGCGGATCACAGGCTGTTTCTCTCTGTCTAAAGCTTTCTGCAGCACTAACTCAGCAGAAACGGTCTGCTCTCCGCTCTGTACATCCAGGGAAAAATGTTCATTCTGGCTCAGCTTGTAACTTTTCACCGTGTTAGTCCCTGTATCTGCATCTTTGGCTACTGGTAATGGGAATTTTTCCCCAGTATACGCTAACTCAGTGATATTAATATCGAATGACATTTTATGGAAAAACGGTGCATTGTCATTTATATCTAAAATGATCACCTCTATTCTGTGGAGATGCAGAGGATTATTTAAGATGGCTTCTATATTTACTAAACACTTTGGTACATTACTACATATCTCCTCCCTGTCTATTCTCTCGCTGACAAATAGCACTCCCGTCTTCAGATTTACATCAAAATACCTCTTATTGTGTGTCGATACAATCCGCAGTCCCCGCGACTCGAGTTCAAGCACGTTTACGTTTAAATCCTTCGCGATATTTCCAACAAATGTTCCTTTTTCAACCTCCTCTGACACGGAGTAAGAGATCTGCGCCGCGCAGAAGCCCGATAAACACAATAACGCAATGATCCAAATCCACACCGTGTCTTTTTGGACAGGGAAGCCCATTGCAGCGAAGTCAGTCTCAGAAAGTAAGGCATCCAAACAATCTCGTAGAATTTCTAGAACAATACTCCGTGTACTATGAGTCTCACATGGAGACAGCCCTGCAGTGTAAGTCCACCATTTCGTGCTTCCAGGAACAAAGCACGCTGTTCCTTTATGCTTCTCGGTTAACCATTCAATAGGAGGAGCCTTATAACAAGGCGGATTGTTGTTTGCACGGTCTATAGCGACGCCAAGAGCCCGTTTTGCTATATTCACAATAAAATGACCAGTGTTAAATAATCACTTTTGATTGGTATCATTAATTTTGATTACTATTACACCATTAACCATTTTTGGATGCCAACAAAATTGTTCCGCGTTTTTCTCAGAATGTGGATAGTGTTGATCTATAATGAAGGGTTATTTTATATACCTATTAACCTAACATGAGGGGAACATTGCAACTCATTGTAGATACAATTACTGCTGTGATTTCTCTCTCTCTCTCTCTCTCTCTCTCTCTCTCTGGTTTTAATATCGATTTATTAGGATAAGCTTGTACCTTTATCGATGATGCAGCAAACCAGTTACTGATACAAATTATTGTGTATCGCTTAGATAAAGCTAATGGTTATATAAAACAACTAACCAGAGGGTTTTTTTATCCCATTACATTATACCCAATACATAAACATATAACAATATATACAATAAATAATTTTATTATTTATTTTTTGTTAGTATTCTCCTTCTTCTGACTCTTGATTAATCAAAATGGCAAATTTGAGAAATTAAGCAGTAAAGAAATCATGGTGCAAAGATGTGAAAGTTAAAAAGAACGCAAATGACAAACAGGGATTTAAACTGAAAGAAAAAAATCTCAGATTGTAAAAATTACGAAGACCACAAAAACATAGTCATTATGCTGAACAGTGTTTTTAGAAATGTCTAGGCATATTGATGGTGTAAGCATGTAAGCGTGGTGTTTTCCTGACACGATATTGTTTCAGCACCAAGGACAGAGCAAAACAAATCCCACAGTTTAACAATTAGTAAAATAAATTAATCTTACCTTCTCTTTATTAGGAAGTGTCTGTGTTCGGTTAAAATCGTCCCCTTCATTTATACTAATTAGATCAGCATCTACAGGCGGAAATGGTGCAGGGAAAACCATTACGTCACTCTTCAGTGTATCAGAACTAAAACACACGTCATACTGCTGTGTAGCTTTGGAGTAAGACCAGCTTCCATCAGGATGTGTGGTGATCACTGGGGCGCTGTATCTGCTGAAACTGCTGTCTGTCCTGCAGCATTTTACAGCTATTAAACTGATCAGACTCAGTAAAAATATCACTGAAACTGACACAATGGCGATCAGCAAATACATGTTTAAATCTGAGAAACTGTCCTCCTTTATCGGTGCATGTTTGAACTGAGTCTTTATGTCACCTGTGCTCTCAACAACCACAACATCAATAGACACAGTGGCTGACAGTGAGGGCTCTCCGTTATCAGAAACCAAAATGACCAGCGGGTGAGTTTTCAGGTCATTGTCACTCATTCTCCTCTTAGTCCTGATCTCTCCACTGCTGGTTCCGATCCGGAAAAGGTTGTTTCCTTTAGGTTCAGAGATGTGATAAGAAAGCAGGGCATTATATCCAGAATCTGAGTCTACAGCTCTGATCTTGGCCACAAAATATCCCGCTTCAGCAGAATAGGGAATGTTCTCAGTGTGAACAGATCCATGATCAGAATAGGGAGTGAGAATCCCGGGACTGTTGTCATTCTCATCCAGGATAAAAACATTCACAGTCACGTTACTGCTCAGTGGAGGAACACCAGAGTCTGTGGCCTGAACTTTAAACTGAAATGTTTTCATTTCTTCATAGTTAAATGACTGCAGACTGTAAATTTCTCCACTGTCAGAGTTTATGTTGATTACAAATGTTACAGGGAATGTTTTAGAGCTTCCTAGCAATGAATATGATACCTTGGCATTATCACCAACATCAGGATCAAAAGCAGATACTGTATAAATAACAGCTCCAACCTGACTGTTCTCTTTCACATGCACATTAATGACGGAGTCGGGAAAACGTGGCGCGTTGTCATTTACATCAGAAACATGTACAGTAATCACGGCGGTGCTGGAGAGAGGTGGAGTCCCTTCATCACTAGCTTTGATAGTGATGTTATATTCTGACACACTCTCTCTGTCTAACGAACCATCAAGAATTAAGGAAAAGTAATTTTTGTAGGATGGTTTGAGTTTAAATGGCACATGACCTATAACGTGCACTTTAGTATCTGCATTTTGTTCACTGTCTTTGTCAGTGACTGTAACTAATGCTATCACTGTTCCTAACGCTGAATCTTCTTTTACAGAATTCATCATAGAAGACACCGAGATCTCCGGTGCATTGTCATTAATGTCCGTAACTTCAACAAGCACTTTACAGTGTGTGCCACGGGAGGGAGAACCTCTGTCTCGAGCCTGCGCACGAATTTCGTATGCTGAATTTTCTTCACGATCCAGTTTTTCTTTAGTATTAATTTCACCAGTTATGGAGTTTATGGCAAATTTATCAAACATCTTTGAACTTCCTCCCGCTGTTAAAGAATACACCAGCTCTCCGTTAAGACCCTCATCTAAATCCGTAGCTACCAGTTTAATTATAGTAGTTCCAACTGGAATGTTTTCAGCCACACGGATCTTATAAAGTGGTTTACTGAATGTAGGAATATTATCGTTCACGTCCTCTATATTCACTGTTATACGTACTGTACCAGATTTAGGTGGTTTTCCTTCATCTATTGCCGTCAGTGTGAGCTGTATTACAGGCTGTTTCTCTCGGTCTAATGCTTTCTGTAGCACTAACTCAGCAGACACACTGTGCTCCTCTCCGCTCTGTACATCCAGAGAGAAGTGTTCATTCGGGCTCAGCTTATAGGTTTTAACAGAATTTCTGTGTGAATCTGCATCGCTGGCTACTGGTAGCGGAAATCTTTCTCCAATGACTGCTAATTCAGAGGTATTAACGAAGTATGATTCTTCTAGAAAGAACGGTGCATTGTCATTTGTGTCTAAAATATTTATTTCTATTCTACTAAGATGCACAGGATTATTCATTATGGCTTCTATATTAATCACACATTTATCTGAATCACCACAAAGCGCCTCCCTGTCTAGCCTCTCATTGACAAATAACACTCCCGTCTTCAAATTTACATCAAAATACCTCTTATTATGTCCAGATACAATCCGCAGTCCTCTCCACTCAAGTTCTTGTCCATTTATATTTAAATCCTTTGCGATATTTCCTACAAACGTTCCTTTATCGACCTCCTCCGACACGGAGTAAGATATCTGCGCTGCGCACACTTCCAGTGAACACAAAAGCGCGATAAACCAAATACACACAGTCGCTTTTTGCATAGGACGACCCATTGCAGTGGAGGCAGGTTCAGGAAAAAAACATCCAAGCATTCTCCAAACATCCAAACATCCGGTTTCTATATTTTCCCAAATACTTTTTACAGCATTATTTTACGGAAGGAAAAACCATAGTGCCCCGCCACCATTTTGTGCTCCATCGAACAAAGCACGGTTTCCAGTTATTCTCTGTTAGTCCCATTATAGGAGGAGCTTGAGAAAACGAACGCAGTTTATTTGTTGTACGGTCTACAGCGACTCCACGTGTCTGATGTAAGCAATGGTCCTATTCTGACCGATCATATTTTCGACATGACCCGTTCGACTTGACAAGACTAACGTCTTAGTCTTGATTTTAATGTCTTATGTAATTTGTAATGTACAGTATAATACAGTGACAAAAATGCATGAAGAGCATGCAGTCTATCAGAATACACTCTTACACACTTAGATAAATGTCAAAACTACAACCGTTCCTGAGCTGTCTCTCTAAGAGTTGTGTTTCTAAAAGTGTGTCTATTATATACTACACCATCACCTATAACTCCACTACTACTACTACTACTACTACTACTACTGCTTCTACAAATAATAATAATATTTATTTATAAATATTTATTATCATTATTATTATTATTATTATTATTATTATTATTATTATTATTAATATTATTAATATTATTATTAATATTATTATTATTATTTTATTATTATTTATTTATTTTCAGTAATTGCACAACAAACATAGCTAGTCTTCTTTATAGGAGGTGTTGGAGCAATTACAACCCACAATATATTTGGAATGTAATAATAATAATAATAATAATGATAAGAAGAAGAAGAAGTATTTTTATGCAATGTAGGCGTATAAATCACCATGATGAATATTGCTATCAATGACAGAATGCTCACCATTTCAGTGGCACTACGAAGAAAACACACTCATGACTTCAAATTACGAGATATATCAATGAGTCTCACAGAAAAATAGCTCTCATGCAACTGATCTGCACGAGCAGATGTTGCATTGTAACGTGTCAAACTTTCAATGAAATGGTCTGTATGGCACGTGTCTTTTCTTCTCTGCAAACACAGTCGGGGTTGCAAGTCACGTAGTAACGCGGTACAGTAACTTGTATACTTTCAAAATGTGGATAGCTTCAAAATGTGGAGAGGCTGTAAATTCTTCAGGCTACTGAGAATATACAGACCTTTCGCGTTTTGATCACGTGCCCTACAGAGAATTCGAGTGAAAAGTTGCTATGCAACTTATGCTTGTGCTAGAACGTTGATATTCAACATGTAGAAGGGGCAGCAAATAAGATGCATGCGAACTCAGTATATATATATATACTTTTTTTTTCTGTGAGACTGGGTCGGATATATGGACATTGGAAAACTATAAAGCATATTTCCTACCTTATCTTTATTAGGAAGTGTTTGCGTTCTGTTAAACGTGTCTTCTCCATTTATACTGATCAGTTCAGCATCACCAGGCGGAAATGGTGCAGGGAAAACCACTACGTCACTCTTCAGTGTGTCGGAACTAAAACACACGTCATACTGCTGTGTAGCTTTGGAGTAAGACCAGCTTCCATCAGGATGTGTGGTGATCACTGGGGCGCTGTATCTGCTGAAACTGCTGTCTGTCCTGCAGCATTTTACAGCTATTAAACTGATCAGACTCAGTAAAAATATCACTGAAACTGACACAATGGCGATCAGCAAATACATGTTTAAATCTGAGAAACTGTCCTCCTTTATCGGTGCATGTTTGAACGGAGTCTTTATGTCACCTGTGCTCTCAACAACCACAACATCAATAGACACAGTGGCTGACAGTGAGGGCTCTCCGTTATCAGAAACCAAAATGACCAGCGGGTGAGTTTTCAGGTCATTGTCACTCATTCTCCTCTTAGTCCTGATCTCTCCGCTGCTGGTTCCGATCCGGAAGAGGTTGTTTCCTTTCGGTTCAGAGATGTGATAAGAAAGCAGGGCATTATATCCAGAATCTGAGTCTACAGCTCTGATCTTGGCCACAAAATATCCCGCTTCAGCAGAATAGGGAATGTTCTCAGTGTGAACAGATCCATGATCAGAATAGGGAGCGAGAATCCCGGGACTGTTGTCATTCTCATCCAGGATAAAAACATTCACAGTCACGTTACTGCTCAGTGGAGGAACACCAGAGTCTGTGGCCTGAACTTTAAACTGAAATGTCTTAATTTCCTCATAGTTAAAAGATTTTAAAGTGTGGATATCTCCTGTAACTGAATTTATATTCACCAGCGTTGATAAAGGTATTCGATTACTACTGTATTCCACAAGAGAGTAAGTAATCTGTGAATTTTCATAAATGTCAGCATCAAATGCAGACAAAATTTTAATAATCGCTCCGACTTGACCGTTCTCTTTCACATAAACATTAATGGTGTCCTCTAGAAAGAGCGGTGCATTGTCATTCACATCAGTAACTTGAACAGTAACTACAGTTGTGCTGGAGAGAGGTGGAGTCCCTTCATCACTAGCTGTAAGAGTTATGTTATACTGAGACCGACTTTCTCTGTCTAGTGGACCATTTACTGATAGAGAATAATAATTTTTGTAGTTAGTCTCAAGTTTAAATGGCGTTTTGTTAGACACAATACAATTCACTAAACCATTTTTACCACCGTCTCTGTCAGTCACTGATACAAGTGCAATAGCAGTACCGATTTCAGCATCTTCCTTCACAGTCTGCAGCAGCGGCGTTATTCTTATTTCAGGTGCGTTGTCGTTTTGATCCAACACCTCAATTAGCACCTTACAGTGTGAGGTCAGTGGCGGCTGTCCTCTGTCACTGGCTTGAGCATGGATTTCAAAAGCAACGTCTTCCTCGAAATCTACTTTGCCCTTCACTGTTATGGCTCCAGAATGCGGATCAATGTCAAAAATCTCTAAAATTTTGCCCTGGTGTCTTTTATTTATAGAGTAGAAAATCTCACTATTCATTCCTTCATCCATGTCTGTCGCATTTAATACGATAACCGTTGTGCCAACAGGGACATTTTCAGAAACAGTTGTTTTGTAAAGTGGCTTACTAAATACTGGAGCATTATCATTAACATCTAAAATATTCACAATGATTTGAGATGTTCCGGATTTGGGGGGGCTACCTCCATCAACAGCAGTTAGTGTGAGGTGGATTACAGATTGTTTCTCTCGGTCTAAAGCTTTCTGCAGCACTAACTCTGCCGATGCGCTCTGCTCTGCTCCTCTGGATATCGCTATGGTAAAATATTCATTTGAACTTAGTTTGCACGTACTTACTGAATTTTTACCAACATCTATGTCGGTGGCTTGAGGCAGAGGCATTCTAACACCAGGAAGTGAGCTTTCTGCGATGTCGAGCGTGTGTGATTTTTCACTAAAAGTAGGCGCATTATCATTCACGTCCAAAATATTAATTTCAATTCGGTAAAGCTTTAAAGGGTTGTTAATAACAGCCTCTACACTGACTGTACATTTAATCGTTTTAGCACAAAGCACTTCTCTGTCAATTTTTTCATTTACATAAAGAAATCCAGTCTTTAGATTTACCTCGAAATATTTTTTCTCTGATCCGGCGATAATTTGAAACATTCGTGACTCCAGTTCCTGAACATTAAGGTTTAAATCCTTTGCGATATTTCCGACCGATGTCCCGGTTTTCGACTCTTCTGACACGGAGTAGGAGAGCTGCTGCCCTCTAACCGCTTCCCAGCAGCAGTCAAACAGCACAAGCACAACATACGCCACAATAGATCCACGTCTGAAAAACGACATTGCTCTCTCAAACCGTAATGCATATACCCACAAAATAAATTCCAAATAATCCAGGCAGGTTTAACTTAGATATTACAATACCGGTCGACATTCCTTCTCAATACAACTCAAGAGGGGATATTCCTTTACATTCGTATTGCCTTTCTTCTAAACAAAGCACAGAGCAAACCACTCCCCATCTTAGTCGGGAGGGGCAGAAAGAGAATAAAATAGAAATCTTGATTCAGTGGTCAACAGCGACATCAAGTGCACGCAGTCGTTAAAAAGGCTATGTCCAGCTTCCTTCAGTACGAATTAACATTCAGAATAATATATGATTTATGAGAGCTGAGAATAATAAATAATCAACATAGTTATAACGGGCAATATATTCAACATGATAAACAATAATAAAGCATAGCATACATAATAATAACGAAACTATTTTTTTGAAAACCTTTTTTTGCTTTACTTTTGTTTAGGCACACATAAACATACATGGCACTTGAATGTAATTTTTGAAACAAATAGCCTACTTTGTCTATGATTTGCTAGGCGTTCTTAGAGTTCTACCCCAGTTTCCAACCAAGTATTGTAGAAAAAAATACATAACTAGCTAACTAAAAAAATAACTAACTTATCTGCAGCATCTAGGATTGTAGGTGAACTTTTCTTTCCTTCTTTCTTTGTTTCTTTCTTTGTTTCTTTATTTCTTTCTTTATTTCTTTCATTAAGTCTGGGCTGGCGTTTCAGCACCACGGTCAGCATCCAGTTAGTGCCACTATACCAAAATACGTCCGTTATTTGAAGAAGAAAAAAGTCAACTAAAACTTCAGACAGGCCATAAAGATTGCAAAAAAAAAAATAAATAAATATATTTATTTATTTGCAAAAAAAATAAATAAATAAATAAATAAATAAAAAAAAAAAAAATATATATATATATATATATATATATATATATATATATAAAATTATAAACTGCACTAAAAGACAAAAATCCGTCATCATTTACAACTTTGTGAAAAACGACCAAAAGTCTAAATCACTCCAGCAATATAAAGCACAATTCTTACCTTCACTGTATTAGGGAGTGTTTGTGTTTTATTAAAAGTGTCTTCTCCATTTACACTGATTAATTCAGCATCTGCAGGCGGAAATGGTGCAGGGAAAACCATTACGTCACTCTTCAGTGTATCAGAACTAAAACACACATCATACTGCTGTGTAGCTTTGGAGTAAGACCAGCTTCCATCAGGATGTGTGGTGATCACTGGGGCGCTGTATCTGCTGAAACTGCTGTCTGTCCTGCAGCATTTTACAGCTATTAAACTGATCAGACTCAGTAAAAATATCACTGAAACTGACACAATGGCGATCAGCAAATACATGTTTAAATCTGAGAAACTGTCCTCCTTTATCGGTGCATGTTTGAACAGAGTCTTTATGTCACCTGTGCTCTCAACAACCACAACATCAATAGACACAGTGACTGACAGTGAGGGCTCTCCGTTATCAGAAACCAAAATGACCAGCGGGTGAGTTTTCAGGTCATTGTCACTCATTCTCCTCTTAGTCCTGATCTCTCCGCTGCTGGTTCCGATCCGGAAGAGGTTGTTTCCTTTAGGTTCAGAGATGTGATAAGAAAGCAGGGCATTATATCCAGAATCTGAGTCTACAGCTCTGATCTTGGCCACAAAATATCCCGCTTCAGCAGAATAGGGAATGTTCTCAGTGTGAACAGATCCATGATCAGAATAGGGAGCGAGAATCCCGGGACTGTTGTCATTCTCATCCAGGATAAAAACATTCACAGTCACGTTACTGCTCAGTGGAGGAACACCAGAGTCTGTGGCCTGAACTTTAAATTGAAATTTTTTTGTTTCCTCATAGTCAAAAGATTGCACGCTTTGTATCTCACCTGTTAAGCTATTAACTGAAAACAACGAGGAGACTGGTGTGCCTTTGATTGTGGTTTGCGATAGAGAGTATGTTATTAGTGCATTGTCATTGATATCTAGATCTATCGCTGTTAACACGCATATAACTGAACCAGTTTTACTGTTTTCCTTCAAGTAAGCATATACTGTCTTATCTGAAAATCGTGGCGCGTTGTCATTAACATCTGCTACTCTGACGTTTATAACTTTTGTACTATCGAGAGGCGGGGATCCTTCATCCACTGCTCTAACTGTGATATTATACTCTGCATTCTTCTCCCGATCAAGTCCGTCGTCTAAGATCAGTGAGTAGTAGTTCTGGAAAGTTGAATGCAATTTAAATGGACTGGGACCTTCAAGTCGACATTTAACTGCGCCGTTTTTACCGGAGTCCATATCTGATATTGTAATTAAAGCAACAACTGTGCCCTTTGCCGCGTTCTCCTCGATTGGGTTGAGAAGTGACGTCACAGTCACGCTCGGTGGGTTATCATTTACATCTAAAACCTCTACTAACAGCTTGGTGTGTCCTGACATAGCCACAGTACCCTTATCTGTGGCCTGAACGCGAATCTCAAATGCATTATGCTCTTCATAATCTATGTCCCCTTTTAGTTTTAAATTTCCGGTTTCACTGTCTATCTCAAACCTATTCAGAATATACTGAGCTGTGTGACTCATGAAGGAATACATTATTTGACCATTTAAGCCTTCATCCGGATCTTTGGCCTGTACCCTGATAACTGTGGTCCCAGCAGGAGTGTCTTCGGCTATAGAGACTTTGTATAAAGATTTAGTAAATACAGGTGCATTGTCATTAGCATCCAAAACATTCACTTTAATATTTAAAGTCCCTGTCATAGCAGGCGATCCGCCATCCACGGCAGAAATTAAAAGGTCAACATTAGGAGTTTTTTCTCTGTCCAGTGATTTAATAAGCACTAGCTCAGCGGAGACAGTTTTGTCACTCTGTGTCTGCAAATCTAATGTAAAATATTCGTTAGAATCGATCTTATATGTTTTCACAGAGTTGACACTGATGTCTGCGTCATGCGCGCTCTGCACAGGGAAGCGCGCACCAGTCCCAGTAATTTCAGTGATATTTAGATAGGTTGAACTAACAGGAAACACCGGAGAATTATCGTTAACATCGACAATATTTATTCTTACCCGGTAAAGCTGTAGGGGACTATTGGCCAAGGCTTCTAAATTAACTGAGCAAGAGACGGCAGACTCACAAAGCTCCTCTCTGTCAATCCTCTCGTTTACCTGCAGAACGCCCGTTTCTGCATCCACTCTGAAGTATTGCTTTTTAGAACCGGAAACGAGGCGGAATCCACGAGAATTCAGCTCTTTTAACGAGAGGTTAATATCTTTGGTTATATTTCCCACTGTAGTGCCCACTTTCACCTCCTCCAGTACACTATACGCGATCTGCCCCGATACCATATCCAAGACATAGCTCGCAAAAATGGATAAAAGTCCCACTACTATAATCCTCTGCGCAGTCATGGTTGCTGGTCTATAATAAGGAATAATCCTGGAAAATCGGCATCCAAATGCATAAGGGTAAGACAATTTCCACGTGAGCAGGAAACAGGTTTTGAGCAATGTCCAAAGACAAAAGAAAACAGCGCAGCTTGTCTTCCTTGTAATTGCCAAGCCTTAATATCCATACATTTACACCATCCAAAATAATCCATCTAGCTTCTTAAGGCAACAAAGCCATCTGAGATATCATGCTCAGAAGAAACATCCACTAACAGAGAAAAAGCAAAGTAAATCCATCGTACTGTAGCTCTGCTGAGCCGTTAGATACAGAGAGATGGTTGAAAGAAAAAAAAAAAACAGACAACGAGAAGAGAAAACTAAGGGGTTGGGCATACAAAGAGGAGGGGCAAATACCCACTGAGTACAAATTAAGAGCTTGTGGAACAAGAGCGACACACAGTGTTTCTAAAGCCTTATGACAAATGTGTCTTCTATTTACTCCCTTCTTGACACTCGACACTTTGACACTTTGAAGTCGCAAAAGTAAGAATTAAACATTGCCTTAGTAATTCATAACCATGTAATAAACAAGGTAAAAAAAAGAAAGAAAGAAAAAATGGAAACCGTAATAATAACCATAATAATATTACCTTGATAGTTATAGACTGTTATATGGTTATTATTGAGATTTCCATTTTTCCCCCATACTTAATTAAACTGCTGTGACAAAACACTAACATTACTACTACTATTACTACTACTACTTAATAATAATAATAATAATAATAATAATAATAATAATAATAATAATAATAATAATAATTGTCTGCCTATCTGTCTGCCTATCTGAATTAAAGACTAGCTTAAGAGTGAATTAAGAGTGAATTATATGATCAGCCTTAGAGGAAATGATATTTCTGCATTCAACTAAGCCAGTAAGATCACAGCCACTAAAATCACAGGCTCGAAAAGATCAGTTTTTATCACTCAAAACTCAGGCATTTATTCACTGTCCTGAAAGAGATGTAATCAACTGTACATTGGAGAAACCAAGAGGAGACTGCCTAATCATTTTGTTGAGCACCTTCATACAATCAGAAAGAAGGATTATTCCTTTCCAGTGTGAGACACTTCAACTTTGATGAAGATAACATTAATCACATCTCTGTTCGCATTGCATGTTGCTGTTATATATCTCACATGGTTGCTCTCTCTCTCTCTCTCTCTCTCTCTCTCTCTCTCTCTCTCTATATATATATATATATATATATATATATATATATATATATATATATATATATAATTTTAGAGAGATATGGTCTGCATATGAACATCTTCACAAGTGTGATTACAAAAGAAAAAAAAAACTAAGATACACAAAAAGAGTATCACATTTAGAACACCTAATCTATATAAACTCCAGTAGCACTGGAGGGTGGCTGGTTTGCTTTTGTTCTGCATCAGTGAATAGCCACAACCCGCAGTGCGGGCTGTAATATCAAAGAGAACTCTGGGGACACACTGAACTGAACATGCCGACATTATGCCTTATAGGATTATGACTACTACAGTGACTATTAAGTTTAGTTTCAATTTATATGTCATATCTGTCATCAAAGGTGGTCCTTCTGCTAAGAACAAACAGTACAACACATCATTAATTTATCTAATTTAATAAATAATAATTATTTAATAATTAATAATTATTTGAAAGACCATGTATTATACATGAGCTATTACTTTCATGTAAGCAAAATGGCAGCATCTGGCCAGCATCAAATTATTAATTTATCATGCAGAACAAGAGACAGCCTCTAGAAACGTAATATAAGGCTAATCCTAGAGCCCTGTTCAGATATAGGTGAAGAATACACAGATACACAACTCTCTCTCACTGCAGCAGGATGGTTCTTTAAAAGCAGGAAAAAAAAATGCAACAAAAAAAACACTGAGGTATGGGTTTCTCACCTCAGTCAATATAATTTTGCTGATGGGACTGCCCCACTTCCGCATTGCAGAAAGAAGAGACTGTACCACTTAACAGAGAGCAGGTATTGATCTGTAAACACTCTGTAGGTGTAATATGACACCATGTATGTGAGACTTTCTCATGTATGAGTCTCACAAATCTTATACATACACACACATACGCACACTCAGCATGGCTCTTTACACTAGATTACATCTAATACACACTGCATATTCACAAACTATGTTCTTTTCATCTCTCTCTCCCTTTGTCACCCATTCAGAGGAAATATGAGATGATTTATAAAGTTTAGATGTAATTATGCATTCCTGGAGATGCTCAGTAAACCCTGGAGGACAGAAATAGCATTGATCTTTATGCTGTTAGATATGGGCGAGGCACTGCAGAACATGAACATCTGCACACACAGGCATGCAGAAAACTTCCCATCTGTCCACCAGTATTAATCTTTAAACTGCTAAAACAGAGCTTTTTGATTTCATAAACATTCATACAGTTTTTAAGTACATTGTTAGTCCTGAGGGCCTGTAAATCCAGCACTGTTAATAAATAAAGCCCAAGAAATGTAAGATAATGTGTGATAACTCTCTTTTACAATGGAAAAAAGTACAGAAAAGACTCAGGGATTTGTGATTCTTGAATGTGTGTGAAAATGCCTTTTTTTCTTTCTTTCTTTCTTTTTTTTTTTTTTTTTAAATATCTATTATTTACACTTAAGTGTGTATGAAGTCTGCAGACACCAGAGGGGGTACTTGTATAGCATGTGTATGTGGTGTCTTGGATCCCATGTCCTTTCCAAGGGTGTGTCCATGGGATGGGGTGTTGGTGTGTGTGTGTGTGTGTGTGTGTGTGTGTGTGCGTGTGTGCCCAAGCATCTTCATCTATTATCCGCAAGCTGAGACATTAAAAAGAAATAAAATTGACAAAAGAGTGTTTTTACAAAAATCAAATATATATTGTGTATGTAATTAGAGCAAGGTAATTGAAAAAAAAAATGCAATACATTTACACAAATCATATGGTGCTTTATGTGCATGAGTATTAATACTGTTTGAATGATGACACTGTGTGCGTATCATTAATGTGATTTTGTATTAGCTTATATGCTTGAAATGAGTGAATATTTGTATAATACTGGAGATATATGTATACAGCTTAAATATAAAGCATGATGTCATTTAAGATAAATAGGGGCACATGTGTGTGTAAAGGGGGGAAGGGGACTGCTAGCAGGCATCAGAATCCCTCTCTCCTCCCTGGAAGAGCCTTCCTGTTGCCATGGATACTTACTGGTAGCAGTTGGAGGGGGCGGTGGAGACCCTGGTTATTCTCCCCGAATGAGACAGATATAAATGTGTAAGACTCTGAATGCTCTCTGCAAAACTGATCTTAGACATAATCTGCATCTGCAATTTTTAGATTTAATCTCTGTCCCCAAACAAAGATCTATAACAACAGATAGAGGAAAAAAGGAGCATCCTCCATCTACTGTTTTTAGGAAAAAAAAAACACCTTAAGTACTGTTCAATTATAACCATAATTACAATAAAAAAACCCATAAAAATATAACCATAAAAATATACCATAAAAAAAACATAAAAATATAACCATAACCACCATCAACTCACGTACACACCTAAACACAGACCCACACATTTGCCAGAGAGTAGGTCAGCTCATAGAGCAGCATAAGGGAAGTGACAGAGTCATTATGACTTGCATCACATCCCCCACTGAGAGTCTGTCCTTTTAGCTCAGTCATATGCCCCATCTGGGCTACAGCTCATTCAGATGTCCCCTGGCTTTAATAAACATCCAGCATTCAAACATTAACTCTTGGGCACCAAATCACTGTGTACAAAAATGTATATTATAGCTTAGTGTACAAAAATGTATACACAATATAGCTTTGTAATATCTATGCATCTATTTTAAATCATTCTGTTTGAAGCATGCCTGATTTATTTTGCCACACAAATGATAACAAATATATCTTAAATTAATCATGTCCTTTCCCTAAAATATATTTTTCATAATCCTATAGGATAACAGGTATTAAAAATCACCCTGCTCTATAAGATATAAGAAATATGACAAAAGCAGCAACTCTCTCTCTCTCCATAATCCCCTACTGTTATCTCATATGAAATATTTATGCTCAGATTTATGGCCAAACAAATTGAAAGACAATTTATCTTTAGCCTCATTTTAGTTAATGAGTGAATTCTGCAACTGTAAGCTTTGTGTTTACATTTATTATTTATATAACATTTATATAATAGCTTAGGTGCTAGACGACATGAATGTTTCAAACAGTAGTAATAGAATAAGCAGTCAAGCTACAAATGATTATGATACTGAATAATAAACACCAATAAAAATAATAGAGAGGTATATGTAACTGCACTGAAAAAAAATGATTTAGTGGTTCAGTAAATTGCGATTTTTATACACAAAAAAGCAAATGACTAGAATTACTTAAAAGTTCTGTACTAAATTAATTCATGTAAATATATTTATAAATAAATATATATTAGTTCATGTAAAGACTGCGGAGTCGTCAGGCGAGGACCAGTAGACTGAAGGACAGCTTCATCCACCAGGCTGTCAGGACCTGCACCAGTCACCTGTGCAGCATTAGTCTATGCTCTACCTCATACAGCATTTGACTGTAAATTACCTCTTCTGACAGTTTACTATGTCACTGTAACTTTGTCACTTTAACAGTCTGATAAGCTCTTTGCACTACGCACTTTACATCTGCACTGTTTGCACTCTATCTGTTGTGCCTTGTAGATCTACATTTATACTCTATTTATATGTATCCATTTGCATTTTTACATCCTTTTTTGTGTGTGTGTTATCTATATGCACCTAGGGTCTGAGAGTAACATAATTTCAATTCTCTATATGTGCTGAACATGTGGCAGAATTGACAATAAAGTTGACTTTGACTTGACTTTGACTTGACTTGATATGTGGCTAAAACCCAAAGAGTATATTTAACTTATTTTACTGGGTTAAATTTAATATTATTTTGCAAGTGCTCACAAAACTAGAAAAAAGAAGTAATGTTCACTTGAACAGACTGCGTACTACATTCGGGCCATGGTTTTTGAACTTCATTTTGCATATGCATTCACAGAACTTTAAACTGATTTAATTTTAAGCATTGTGGATTGGTTGTTCTCAATATTTCTCTAGTTTAAGGACTAAAGCACTTGTATTATGAAATATTTTGAAAGGTCATGTTTTGGTAAAGTTTTCCTGATTCACCCTCTTTGTGTTTCTCAATCAGGTGTATGGTGTGTATGTGCGTATACAGAAGTTAGTTACGTGTTCATGTTGGGTTCTATCAGTTCAGTCTTTATGAAGGCTGATATAAGCTCATCTGTGTGCTACTTCTAGCAGGAACCATTAAACCTGTTAGTGACCTTTAAGTAGTAATGATGTGTACTTTTTACAGTGTTGAGATTTATGTAGGTCATTTATCTGAGAGTGCTGCTTTATTCAAATATAATAAAAGAAGGCCAAAATAATTTGAGGGCAATTTGAGTAACACATCTAAGCTGCCTGCCTCTTTACCAATCCTGTATTTATCACTACTGCAGATAGATTGTAGCAGTTGCTACTTTCAGTATTTTTTTTAACCCAAGCCTTTCCCACACTAAGAGCATATGAGCATGCAAACATTGTTAACATTTTAGAAAACAGTGTGAAACGCTATAACACATTTTTCCAAAATTACAAACGCTCTTCTAAAAAAAAAAATTTACTCGTATTTTTGTTTGCTTTGTACCTTTAATGGAAGTAAGAAAGAATGAAACTGAACTGACCACTGTGTTTTGCTGTAAGTGATAGAGGGGGAAAAAGCTGTAATATCTTTCCTACTGCTTTAATGTGTTTTTAACAGCAAGAAGCCTAATGATGCCACATGGCAGTTATTAAATAAGCAGAGAAGACACATACTACACATACACATAATAAGCACAAGCAGTGTATATTGAAGAACATGTTTCAAAAGAGAATTAGAATCCAATAATGTTTAAACATTCATTTTAAACATCTGGAGACACACTCTTCATGTTTTAATCATATGAGAGGAGTCTTATGTCAGCCACAAAGCAAACACAATGAATCTCATTCTCTCTCAAATCCAATGTGCATAGATACAACAGAATAAAAAATACTAGTTAAAGCAAAAATACTCCAGAGAGGAAAAATACATATAAACAAATTAGTTATCAAAGCCTGAAAAGAAGTTTATTTGCAAAGCAAAGATTTTCAAGAGGAAAGCTAGCTGTGTGGCATAGAATTCATTGTGTACACTAAAAATGGCCATGTTAAGGTGCAAGTGTGTGTGTGTGTGTGTGTGTGTGTGTGTGTGTGTGTGTGTGTGCATGTGCATATGTTTGTTAAAGCATGAGAAAAGAGAGGTTTAGATTTTTCTTAATGTGTGTTGGATAGAGATAAAATCAGGAGAAGGAGAAGCATTTGATTTGAGTGTCCTTGTGGTAGAATATAAGGAGATTGGATTAGTAATAAATCTTTCTTTATGTAATCTCTTAAAAGGCTTTCTAAGTAATAAGAATAAAGCAGTGCCTGTATCTGCAGAGTGAGAGAGAGAGAGAGAGAAAGAGAGAGAGAGAGAGAGAGAGCAATGGCTGAACTAACCAAGCCATCTGATTCGCTACTCAAAAACTCTCAAACCACCAGTAAAAACCCAATTGGTTAACATCCGTCATATGCTCCAGGCTATGTGATTGGCTAATGTGTCGCCAAGTGAAACTGAGGGCTCCACTGTTGGCTGCTGTCTGGTGAGCTTATTCACACACAGAGAGGGAGTGAGAGAAAGAGAGAGAGTGTGATATTGCAACGAATTTATGTCAATCTCATTCCCATAAGGGAAATCTTAGATGAAGGCACTATAAAGGCTGCCAGACTGGAGTAATTCATATTGCTGCCTTTTTTATAGAGTGATATGTGGATAAATCTTGACCAAGTACAGAGTGTACCACAAAACCTGAAGATGAAGAAATTAAAGCCACATTCCCATTTTATATCACACCTACATACACATGCTGTAAATACATTGACAAACATGACAAAATATCTTCTAACCCCAATGAATACACATGAAAAAGACGCGTCAAAGGTGCAGGAAAACAAAATCACATAAAGGCAGAATTCTCCGTATGAGTGGGCATTGAAACAAAGTATCCATGAAGCTTTGATTCTCTCTCTCTCCCTCCCTCCCTCCCTCCCTCTCTCTCTCTCTCTCTCTCTCTCTCTCAGAAAACACAACTTTGCACTTTTAACATCAAATCTTGATAGCGCTCTTCTAAGTATGTTTTATACTAACTTGTGCCTCACATAATGGATAAACACTTCCATGGCATTTTACACATTTATAATGAAATGTTAATACAAAAAAGGAAGCTTAGGAAAGAACAACAATTATAGTGTATTAAAAAACATGGCCCAGTAAGCCATGTGTGAATTAGGTACAAAGAACATCACAAAGGGATGAATAAAAAAAAAAGGTCTGGAGCTTCAAATTTTAGAAATGAAAGCAGAACTACTGTACTGTGGAGGACAAGACAATAAAACAACCAGGACAGGAACACAGAAAGAAAACTACACCACTTATAAATATGAAATGTTCTTACCTGCAGAGTGCTCTGTGGATGCAAAGAGGGAAAAAGGAAAGAATGAAAGAGGACATTATTAACACTCTATACACTGAAAGATATTATATGGGGATATAGGGATGAGGGATGGGATAAGCAGACCTAGCTCTTATATATTACAATTTAATTTGTGTAAATTCCTATGAAATCACTCTCGCTTTTTGGAATACCTACCATTTTATATTTAACAGTAAAAAAGAACACTACAGTACCTGAAACTTGAAATCGCATGCAGTGCCTTCATATGCATTTGTAAATGTGTGTCCATATGGTTTGAATATATTAATCCTGTACACTTGTGTTATACTTCTTTCTGTAAAAAAGCACTTGGCTCAGCTCAGTAACTGATAGCATTAACTGTGTATTAGAAACCTAAAAAATGTGCACTGCATGTCATTCAAAGAATTAGGTTCAGAGTATGATAGTAAAAAAACACTACATCAAACAATTCCTTCATGTAGAAGCTGTCCTTAAAAAAGTTGACTAATCTGAAAAATAACAGTTTTTATGTCATAGCCAGACAAACAATGTGAGAGTATGGCCCAGATTAAGTAAGATATATATATATATATATATATAAATTGAACATAGTTTAATTGAAAGATCACAGAAGCAATATCACAATGAGAATAAAAGTTAAAAACAAAAAAAGTGAGAACAATATACAAAACAAATATTTGAAAACAGGGATCTATAAAAAGAGGAACTCCTTTTCTGTATCTTCTTATGTGATACACTGTATGTATGTGTGTGTATCCCTGTGACTGCACAGCAAAAATTTCTGCCTTCTTTCATCGCTGCTAAAAAATGATGATTCTATACTCTAATCCCATTAGAAGGCTCTGAACAGGATTAGTGTCCCCTACAGTTATGATGATGTGCTTAATCCAAGCACTGTGCACAACAGCACCACTGGGATAACTGGCACACATTCACAATGAGATTAACAGCAAAACACCTGAGACAGACAACAAAGTTCACCCAATCAAACTGAATGTCAAAATGTCACTGATACACTCGAATTAATCCAGAAAAAGGTCAACAAATTTCATGCCTGTAGTATTAACCAACAAAACCATTACTGTGAAGGAATGTAGGTCATCATTTCAGGTTACAAGTTTTAGCTTTTCTTTTATAGCAGTTTAATCTAAGTGAACACAGCTTTGGCTTTTAATCACTTGTGACAATTCAATCTAGCAAATTGAATTTTGTGCTACTAATGGCCAAAATGGAAGTATGAAAGTGTTAAAATGCATCCTTGTCTAACCCAAAAAAGCCACAATACTACATTTACATGGTTAGTGATCTTTAAAAGCTATTTAAATGATTCCTTAATAATTCATTCATTAATTCCACATTTTATGGGTAATATGATATTTTAATGCATTGCCTTATATTAAGGTATCATTTTATCACATGTCCGATCAAACGTTTGCCCACCAAATTGAAGCATTTAACTTTAAGGTCATATTGAAAGATGTTATTGTTTATGTTTATTGCTTTTTTTTTTTTTTTGTGCATGCCCTGTCTGTCTAACAGCAACAATATTCATTCACCACTCATCACACATGATTTATCTTTTGGTTCCTCTTTTCATGCTTCATGTTTTTGTTGCTGTTTTCCTTTTCATTTCTCTTTTTTTTTAAAATACAAAGACATAGATCTACACACACACACAGACGCACTTACACATACCTCTCTGCAAGCAGCTGCAGAAAGCCAATATGGCAGACTAATTATTCCCACTCCCATTTAGTGTAGCATGCACTAGCTGTTTGTTTCATGATTCAAAATCACAACCCTCCCTACACACAAACACACACACACACACACACACACACACCTTTGTCTAACTATCCTTGTTACATAATTATTAATTCAGCAAATTAATTCTCTGCTACACCCAAATCTAAATCTAATCTAACACTAACAATAATCTTAGTAACCAAAAGAAAACATTTTTATTTGTGAGGGCCAGCAAAATGCTGTCAACTTGTCACTGAACTTATCACAGTTTACTTTCAGTTCATGTGGACACTAATGATACATTTTATGAGATAGTATTTAAAGATAGGTAAACATTGTTTGACATGTTTTTGGCAATCAGTTGATATGCTGGTTAAGGACAGTGATTTGTATTGTGGTTTGTAGTGTGGTTCGTAGTGTTTCTACATTGGAGAATACAAATGTTGTTACCAACAGTGTTACCAATAATCCACCAACAAACTAAAATACAGAAATCATTTTAAATCTAAGAGCATAAATTATTGATGACAGGACCAGAATACAATATGAATATTAAAAACCACCCAGCTAAAGACATCACATTTCCACGGATCACTCCACTGAACATTTACTCAAACAGAGATTTGAACATTCCATTTGTTTGTTTTTTCTTCATTCAAAGTATTATTAGGTAATATTCAATATTAAGTATTTAGTATTAATACAAGGTCCTGTCTGTAACTGTGAGCTTAACCAAGTATAGGAATTGCAGAATGAAAGAGAAACACAGGAAAGCGAGGGGGCAAATTCAGCCATATTTCAGTGGAATGATAGAAAGCAGTCTGTGGGCAAACTGAATTATTAACTGAATTATAAAGTGCCCTACATTTCAAAAGGAGCACTTAGATAAACATGCATGTAAGTGAACAACTGAGTGTGAGAATAAAGAGGCAAATAGGGATGGAAGGAAGACTTCTGAATTTTTAAAACACCTTTAATGAATACACTTACTTATTTAAAAAAAAATAATATGACCCAAGTTAACTCCCAGTACCCCCACATACTCTCAATCACTCTATTAAAACCACCAGATCTCATGTGTAACTTGCAGTACACAGTCCTTGCCAAGTAAAATAGCATGAAAAACAAGTATTCAGTTCAAGTATTCATCAACATAATGCTTCTGCAAAATCTTACATACTGATCAAGCTTAATATATGCAAATTCCTCCTTTCTTCTTGTTCTTCTGACCAAAGAAAAAAAATGTAAACACCATTTTAAATGTACTGTCCCAATAACCTGGTCAAAATCTGAGCAATTCAAATGTCCATATTGGATATAAACATGAGCATTACAGCACACAGTCAACAGTCTCTGGTTTAAAACAGAATGAAATAACCTTCCCCAGTAGGTCAAATAGAGTTGTGTTTATATTTTTCTTTTGCTGTTTCACCCTGTATTACTTGTCAGTGCAAAATACTGGTCATTTTTAGCACTGGTAACTCCTGATACCCTCCTCATATTACACTCTGATGTCTAAGACGTCCCTGCCATCACTGCTGTATTATCTTATCTGAGGCCCTCATATACCTCATATTCATGCCAAAGCTGTGCATTTCCTCAACCTCCTCCAACTCAGTAAGATACCCCTGAGGTACCCTGGCCCTTTTGACATTGTCAGAATTAAGCCCCGAAGCTTGTGATGCAGTCAGAAAGCATCTTGACATACCATAGCTGCTATCATAGCTCTTGTACTGTCTATTTGGAGTTTAATTTGTTTGTCAAAAAAGGGTCAAGGAAAGAAATTACATTCTGGCACAAAAGAGTCATGGGTTGTTAACTCCAATTTTCAGCAGTATCACATTCTTCAGATTTACAAATCAGAGAAAATTTAACATCCCACTCCTACATATTATGTATTAATCTCTACAAATTTCCTTATACTGCATTTCTAAACAAACAAAAAATGCATCTTGGTTCACTTGTTTCACTCTCTCACAAAACAGTAATTAAAGTCTAGGTCCAATTTATTGCCACATATTCAAATGAGTAATGACAACTATATCTAATTATGTTCCATCTACTTAAATAAATTATGTTAAGAGGGTGAACTAAGAAAACTTTGTCAAAACACTTGATATTGCAAAACATTTCATAACACAATAGCCCTAGGCCTTAAAGCCAACATAAAACAAGAAATACTGAAAACACCACTTCCATAATGCTTGAATCTAGATTACCCCCTGTCCTGCACATCTTTATCACACCCACTTTAACAAGGGAAGGGCCAATAATCATCTAATTAGTTGACTCAGGTGTGCCTGAGCAGGGGAATCAGGGAAAACACTAACACATGCAGGGTAGTCCAGGACCAAGGTTAGGAACCTGTGGCTAAGTGCAGATGAAAGGACCCTGCATACAAGAATGGAATACTGCACTTAGTACACAACAACAAATAGCTAACATTCAGGTCATTAATCAACATACTCGCTTCTTTTGCTCTGAATAAAAACTTACAGTTGGCAGCAATCCCTTTTGGATTTGACACATTTAAGTGCTATTAACACAGTGCTGGGCCTTCATTAATACATCCCCACTGCCCACCAACTCACAGATCTCCATAAGATTTACATCCAGAGCAAATGGTTGCATCTTACAAGTATTTCCACTATATAGGACTTTAACATGAGCATTACAGCACCCAGGCTACAACCCCTGGTTCAAATCAGAATAAATGAACCTTCCACAATAGTTACAGCAATACGCTGAGGTGGAGAAAATGGACACTCTCGATCAAAGCAAAAAGGAACAACATTTGCCATCTGCATGCACAGTCGAGATTAAAGTGATGCAGAAATACAAATACAAATATTTTAAAGTATTTAAATCAAATAGACAAGCAACATTTAATAATGTACAATTTACTAAATTTATGGCAAATTCATTTTTTTTGTGATTAGTTATGTGTTAATTTTTTACTGCAATACTCTGTATTACCCTGTCATACAAATCGTTACTCAACATTAGGCTATTACTCATCATTACTGTATCACTACTTTATTACTTGTCAACGCAAATCATAAACTTCAGTATGTTTGAGAACCCACTATGCAGTGTCAGTACCACGAAAATCTCCCATCTATACCAACCTTTGACACATACACATATTAGCAAAAAGGTACTCTTCATTACTAATTTCTTCAATTTCTTCATTACTAATTTCTTCAATTTCTTCAAAAAATGAAATTGTTGCCCATAGACTAATGTTTAATATTATGAGTTAGTAATAATCTTTTTTATCTTTTCTACATTTTGCCCTGCATGATTCTAAAAATCGAGATAACATTTTTATGCTACAACTGTTAAAATCACCCTAAAAATAACTTTAACCATTCATATTTTTAGGCGATTTGAGTAAGGCAAGTTCTTAGAAATTTCTAATAGAGATGGTGTTGCACTTTCTCTCTCCTGCAGAAACAGCACATTTATATACTTTTATATGCTTTCTATTTTTAAAAGGAATTCATATTTTGTAAATCTCACATTTATGTTTAAACAAACTCTATGTGTACAACTCATGTAGAAGGAACACCAAAAAAATTAAACCACCCTCCCAAATTCCTTAAAAAATCAAGACAGGCTGTTTCTTATTTTTCCGTACATGCGAAGAAAAAGACTGTGTCATCATATCCAGTAATTCGTAGTAGCATTCTGGTTGCCATTTTGAACATAATGAACACAGCATCAGTAAAGTAGACAGCTAGCATTAGCAACAATAAGGGCATGTGCCAGGTATGATGAAAATGGTCACTTTATATTATTTTTTAACATTTTATTTTATTTATATTTCTCACTTATCTAGAGGAGAAACAGCTGCACAGTCATGGTCTGCAGCAGAAGTAGGCCCTACACACACTGCTGGCTTCTCTGAGAATGTCCCACACACTGTTGGTTTATCAGTGGGGCTAGCAAGCTGGAGGGGGATGCGAGTATGTATGGGGAATATTTTTTTGCAAAACTTACAAATAAATAGCATGAGTTTCACAAAACAAGATCTACAAATAAATCAAATGAGATGACCAGATATTACTCCAACCAATCACAGCATATATCTGCTCAACCAATCAGCAAGTGCCAGCTAGGTACTTCTGTATGGAAAAAACAGGGTCTGTATGGAATCAAGCAGGACCAGTTGACATCATCAATTCATAAATATTCTAGAGAAGTAACTATGACTCGAAAGTAGAAGTTGTACAAGTGTTACAAATATGCTGGGTGGTCTTTTAGTCTTATATGTATGAGTTTTTATGAGAAATTGTTGGCTATAGGTCAAGAAAGTGTAAAAGACACAATTAAAATTCTATAAAGAGCAAAGTATTGTTTTTGAAAAAAATAAAAATAACAACATTCACATTTCTTAATACATAATATTTTGGTGTTTTATTTTTTTATCTTCAAACTATAGATTTGATTTATTTTGAAATAGACTGTACTATTGAACAGTGAAAAAAACAATCATGAGTGAATGAGAATTACTTATACACATATTATACCCATCACTTATGATTCACAGATAGAACTGGCAGAACCCCAGCATATAAACAAAATGCTAGCAGAGACAGAGAATCATTCACATGCTTAATAATCCTCCCTCTCCTCCTTTTCCTCTTGTTTACACGTTTTCGTCACAACAGATACTGCCTGCTGCCAAGATGCAGGTGACCGAGCCCTGCTCCTCCCCAGTACACACAAGATTATTCATACTCTAACCACACTCCCTTAATGCATTGTATATACTTCTGAAGTATTTTTAACTCTAGATTTCTAGTCAAGCATTTCACATTACTGCCAACCCACCCACCTACACGCACACACACACACACACACACACACACAAACGAACTGGGAGAGAGAGAGATTTGTGACTTGGCATGAGCCAGAGTAATGCTGCTATTGTGTTTGGTTTTGAGATTTTGTTTAAAATAGCTTCTAGCTCCAGCTGGTTTGCAGGCTGTTCCAGTTACGTAGCCTGCTTCTCAAACACACACACACACACACACACATAAATTCACATGCTTACACACAGATGAGTCACACCCTTTCCCGCCAACCCAATCCGTGTCTAGATACTGACTTCCTGCCTCTCTCCTGCTGCATGCTACAGACATCCCACACCATTTTAACACTCCTATAGCTCCATCTAATTTTGTCTGCTGTCCTGGAGGTCATATTGATATTCTTCCTTTTATTTCCTCTATTACTTCCATAGAATCATGTTATAAAATTCTAAAATATGCTGTTATCTATTTATTTATTCCTTCTTGCTATGTCAGTGAGGCTACACTGATTTGAAATGGTGGAATTTAGACCTATTTAAATTTAGTTCTTTCTTTTATTGAAGAGTTGCAAAAACAAAATATGATTTAAAAAAAATCAGAAATTATGTGGCTGATAATTTAAAAAAAAAAAAAAAAAAAAAAAAACAGCTATACCCTTGAGGCTAGTTGGAGATAAGGGAGGGCGCTCCTTATATCAGAGTGGGACAAAAACAGAACTGACATTACCCACTACAGATCACCAGAACACTGACCTGACCTACAGCAGGTCTGATACCCATTAAACCTGAAAACTAATTCCAATAATTCATGCCACACTTGTGAATCTTAAATCACAAGTCCCATTTTAAACAGTGAAATTGCTTACATCAAGATCACAGACCTGATACACTGATAAGCTGTAATGGACCCAACTGACTCAGAATAAACTATTATTGGAAAAAAAATAATTAATGATTGTATTATACCTGAAATAATCTAACAAAAATAAAGATTTACTTCACATTTTCCATATTAAAGTGTGAAAAAATATTATCATATGATAGAGATTGAATGTAGGGAAGATTTCCTTTCACAACACATAATCATTAAGTCACTTAATCCATAGTAACCACTTTATTCTGATCTGGGCCACTGTGTATCTGAAGCTTATCTCGGGAGCAATGGAAGCAAGGCAGGAATACACAATAGATGGGACACCAGTCTCACCTAGGAACTACGGAACCATGCACACACACTCACACACATTCACACCTAGGAGCAATTTAGCATAGCCAATGCACTTAGTGGCATGTATTTGCATGGTGGAAGAAAACATGACAACCAGGAAGACACCAACATGGGCACGGGAGAGTATGCACCGAAACTCCACACAGACAGTAACCCAAGCTCAACTGGAGACCAAAATGGACCTGATACGCTAAGAGATGCAGCACTGTGCTGCCCAAAGCGCATAGTCTTAAATCATAATACAGAAAATAAATCTGTTCTGTTGCCTTGGCAACCGTTCTAAATTTTTATATTATGTTAACATAACACTCATTATTATGTAAGGCCTTATCAGTTACATCACTAAGCCCACTCACATATGTCAGTGTGGTCATCCATGCTTTCATCAATTTAGCACCACAGACATTGGCCACCTGCTCACATTCAGCCTACACATTGTTTTACATGTCAACCATGACCAATACTTATTACACCTGTGTTTTCTTACCAATGAACTTTATTGTAGCAGCCTTAATTTTTTTATTATCTGTCTTCTTTTATGCCTTACTGCATCAAATCACTCAGAATATATTTTGTCTCTAAAGTTCTGTCGCAGTTCTTTTTTAATTATTAATTCATTCACTGATCTTCAGTAAGCACTTTATTCTTTATCCTGGGAGCCTATCCCAGAAATCCTAAATGTGAGGTGGGAATACACCTTGGATGGGATGCCAGTCTATCGCAGGACACCATGCACACATACACACACACACATTCACATGGTCCCTAAAACCTAGAGGCAACGTAGAGTCACCAGTCCACACTGAAATGTTTTTGGGACGTAGCAGAACCTGGAGAAACCCACTCAGACATGGAGAGAACATGTGAAACTCTGCATAGATAGTAAACTAAGCTCAGGATCAAACCACGGACCCTTATGTGGCAATGATGCCAGCTGCACCACTGTGCCACCCTGTTATATGATAACCTTTCAAAATTAAAAGCAGAAATGACTACTAGAGTATAATATCCCAATATCCATATTATTTGGATTTGGAGTGCACTATTTTATGGACCTATGGAATCATTTTCAACCAGTTAAAGATTTTTTTTTTTACAATCATGTAATCAGACATCTTTTCATCCCACATTTTAAATACATGTTGACTTTTATTTTTATGGTGACCACTGTGCATCAGATTAAAAAAGAGTAATATTATGTGTGATAGTAACAATAATAGTATATTTAGTGGCACCTCACCTCTGTGGGATCAGGGCAGATTTTGTAATGTACACTTCCCTCAAGACATGTCATCAACACTCTGATTCTGATTCAACTTCTCTGCTTCTGATTCAACATCTTTCTTTCTTTCTTTCTTTCTTTTGCTTTTTTGGTTTCATTTTCTTAGGTTCATTTCATCTACCCTACATGTTGTCATTATTAACTGTGTCTAATTAATGCTTGTGCATATATTTTTGCTTTGTGTTTCGTACCATTGCTTGTTTGCCTTGTATGCTAAGTCATTACGCTTGTTTTCCATAGTGTGTTTACTCATGCTTCTTTCAGTTATTAAATCCTTTGTGCATTTGTATCCACTGCTTGCTTGTTTTTCATTTCTTTAAATAGTGGCACATTTTGTGTGTCCAAACCAGAACACCACTGCCTTGAGGCCTTGCTGCCTATGCTGTATCATGGATCAGTGTCTTATAATGCAGTGCTCCCCCTTCCCCACTGTGCTGATGTGTTCCAAACACATTTTCACCAATCTGGCTGCTGAATTGATGTTAATGCACAGGATTATGGGATATACAGAACAATAAAAGATACATGACTACTATCTCAACAGGGCATATAGATGCACCACAGCAGACAGTGTTTTATGCGAACATGACTGTATGACTTCCTGCTCATGAACAGTGCCCACGAAGACAGCTTTTGCTACATTTTAGACACACTAATTATTATAGAGTTCTGTCATCATGATACTCTTTGGTAATCATATAAATACACAGCAATAATGTTATTGGATTCCACAATAGTAGAAAAAAAACAACCATTACCGGAAAATATATAATCAGCCTCATTTCCAGTGAAGAGGTCTCATTCTTTGCACGATCCCTAAATGCATGTTTATGTCGAAAAGAAGCACATAAACAGAAGCTTTGTGTGTTGTTATGTACGCGACATAAAGTATAAACTGTATGTTATGGACTGTATGCCAGTTTTATATATATATGTATATATATATATATATATATATATATATATATATATATATATATATATACATATGTGTGCATTCTCTTTTAGACAGAATAGATTTTAAATAATACATGGTTTCATGTTTTTCATGTTTTTTCTGCTTTTAGTTTGTATAAAAGCATCAGGTTTGGTTACCACAGTAACTGATTCAACACAGCAGACTGTGTCTTTTTTTGAGGTGAGATTTCTGATACTGCAGCAGCAATGGACTCCTGAGCATAGACAATGCAGTAGCAGGAATACAAGTACTGCTGAGCCACACACTGGATAAAGCTCTCAGCACAGCTTGACTGCAGCCAGCATAACCGCTCTCCTTTCAAACAGATCCCTTTTATTAATACATTCACTAAATTAAGGGCTTGTTAACAACACCAGAAGAGGGAGCAGTGCAAACAGGGAGAAAGGAGAACAATGGAAATGTGAGGCTGAGCAGGGACTGAGACAAAGGAAGAGAAAAAGAGTGAGTGAGTGAGTGAGTGAGTGTGAGAGAGAGAGGTATGTTACCTCATACACAAAGAGAAGGTAGATACAGTACTGCTATTCCTGAGATAGATATCTCTATAGCATCTTTTATATCAGAGATTATGGATGTTTTTATGACAGTATCATTTTTCTATAAAGCATCAATACCAATTTAGATCTTAAACTGTTCTGAGTCTTTTACTTTAAATATTCATTCCTTTATTCACCTTCAGTAACCAGTCAGGACTGGGTATATCTGGAGCCAATCCTGGTAACATTAGGTGCAAAGAGGAAGAATTGACTCAGATGAGATAACTGCTCATCTCAGGGCACCATGCACACACTCACTCACACACCTAAGGGCAATTTAGCATAATCAGCCCACCTATCTACATGTTTTTGGACAATGTAAGGGAACCAGAGAATCCAGAGGAAACCCACCCAAACACAGAAAGAACAGGTGAAACTCTTCACAGACAGTAACACAAGCTCTTAATAATAATAAATAAATGATTAAATTTTTTTAAAAAGTGAGGGAAAGTTAGGCCATTGATTAGAACCTGTTGAGCCAGATGATGCTAATTGTGTAACTAAATAGTTTTAATAAACCCAACTGAGCAAAAATATTCTGTATGCACTGTTCACTAGCACACATCATATCTTTTTACAAAACTTGTATTATAAGAAAATATATATTTAAACCTTTGTATCATTAATAACTAAGCTTAAAGCTTTGTTAAGCTTTAACAAGTAAGCTTTGTTACTTTTTCATTAAATTGTAATAACTGTTATTTAAAGTTTTAAACTTCACATAAAACATTGCCTGTGTTTATTGTTACTCACATATGAAATAAAATTATCATTCCATCCTGGAAATGCGGTCACCTGTTTTAAAAAAAATGTTAGAATTTAAATATACTTTACTCAAAAATTTCACTCTGTTTCCTCATGCTAATTCTTTGTTGGACTGCAACCATTGAAAATAGCAATGTAATCTAATATTTTTAACAAAGAAAGCAGCAAGAAATTGCTACTAAATTATTACTCTTGTTTGAAAGAGAAAAATTTTAGTGCAAGGATTAATTAGAGGAATAGCTTACAAGCTGTCAGGATAGGTAGACCAGTCAGGGCCTAGACACAAAGACATAATTCTTACAATTATTTGTGAAATCATATGCCTTCCTAATACAACACTGCTCATCTATTGTGCTGTGAATGTGTCTGAGTAACTGTCTTTCTTCCTGATTAAAGATCCTGAAGCAAAGAGCTGAGCAAGCAAGAATAAAAAAGGCTTAATAGATGGGACACCAAGAATGAGAGAAATAAAGTACAACAAAACAAAGAGAATGAGCTCACAAATATAGTAAAAGAAGACATTAGTCCTTGCCTGAAATGTTTCACATACTGTTAATCTAAAGCCCATTTCTTACTGGCTAAATAGAAAGCAAGAAAGAAAGAGAGAAAATGAGGGAAAGTGAGTGCTTTAATGTATTTAATTGTGTAAAAAATGAATTCCACATATGGAGTGTGATTAAAACTACCTAATAAAGAACTATTGTACTACATACTGACCACAATGAAGTGATACAAAATTTCAGGCTACCAACCACCAAACAAGATTTCACAACTGCAAATACATGAGAGTTCACACATATGGCAATTTAGAAAGGCTGAAAGGTAGAGTTACAGCTTAAAGCATTTCATTTCATTCTTATTAAATTCAGTATCGCTATCATTATTTAAAATAAGGCTTAAATGTTTTAATGAGTCCACGATCAGAATCTATGGTGTATGTTATACTAAACACAAATGTCCACATCAGGCCTACACTGAACGATACCTTACCTCCCTAGATGTTCTCCTCCTGCGATCTTGTACCACTAGAGTATTTCCATTACTGCTTGGAACTATAGTAGAACCGATACTCATTCTGGAACCAACTAACGTGTAGCGTTTATCTCCGGATCTGTACTGGATGCTGTGACAAAGTGTCCCATCATAAGCTGTATCTTGTAAAAACTTGGAAGAATAGTCTGGAGATTTGGAGCACTGCATTGCTATTAATACAATGATACTGATGATGAAAAGCACTGAAACTGAACCCAGAGTGATAATTAAATAAAATGTAATATTATTATCCCCCTCATCTTTTACTGCATTTTTGACATTGGTATCTGCGAAAGGTTCTTTAGGCTCCACAACTTTGATAATCACAGTTGCTGTTGCTGAAAGTGACACGTTTCCATTGTCTTTGACCAGTATGACCAGTTTATGTTCAGCCTCATCTGTTTCTGTGAAGGAGCGAAGGGTCCTTATCTGTCCTGTATAGCGGTCCAAACCAAACAGACTGTGGTCACTCACTTCCTGCACTGAAAATAATAACCAGCCGTTGTATCCTATATCCGCGTCATAGGCTCTCACTTTAGTCACCAAATGTCCTGCGTTGACATTGCGGGGAATCTCCTCCACACCTTCAGCAGAACCGTTAGCGCTGACTGGATATAAGATCACTGGAACGTTGTCGTTCTGATCCAGAATGAACACATTCACTGTAACATTACTGCTCAGTGGTGGATTTCCGGAATCTGTAGCAACAACAAGGAAGTGGAATGTTTTAACTGTTTCAAAGTCAAAGCTTTTCAGTGCGTATATCTCTCCATTTTCAGGGTTTATGTTTAGGAAGGATGTATGCTTGTTTTGCTCAGTAGTATCCCTCCAGATCTGGTAGGTAATCATGGCATTTTCATCTAAATCACGGTCACTAGCAGATACAGAGAACATGGACGTGCCCGGTACATTATTTTCAGTTACATAGAAGATATGCGGGTTGAGGGAAAACTCTGGACTGTTATCATTTACATCAGATATCTGGACAGTGATAGATTTAAAAGATGATAAAGCTGGCTGACCTGCATCTTGGGCTACTACTGTAATGTCATACTGTGATATTTTCTCTCTGTCAAGTAATGATGCAGTTGTCAATGAATAAATGTTATGCTGTGAGGTCTGCATTAACCTGAAAGGTATTTCTTCAAGTACAGAGCAGGACACTTTTCCATTTAAACCAGAATCTAAATCACTCACACTAATTAATGCTACTGTAGTCCCCAATTTAGAATCCTCTTTTACTGTGCTCGAAAATGACGTCACTTCAATTTCCGGCGTATTATCATTTACATCAACAATTTGTATTAAAATGCTTTTATCGGCTGTCAGTGGTGCAAGTGCTTTATCCGACGCTTGAATATCAATTTCATAGTGGTCTTTCTGCTCAAAATCGATTTGTCCTTTTACAACTATTTCTCCTGTGACTGGATTCAGATCAAAAAGTTTGCGCAAGTCACTGTCTACATCGTGGCCAAAAATGAAAAACACTTCACCATTTACACCATCATCTAGGTCAGTTGCATTTACTTGCGCTACTGTTGTACCTATGGGCACGTTTTCGCTAAGCTTCACAGAATAGGAGTCTTCTGTAAAAACCGGAATGTTGTCATTTACGTCTAGGACATCGATAGTTATCTCCATAGTCCCTGATCTTGGCGGTTTTCCGCCGTCCAGAGCTGTGAGGAGGAGCTTATGACTAGGACTAGTCTCCCTGTCTAACGATTTTTGCAAAATTAGAAAGGGCATCTTTCGATCCGATCCTCTGTCTTTAACCTCGAGTCGAAAATGTTCGTTATGACTGATTTTATACATTTGCACAGAATTCATCCCGCTGTCTGGATCGCGTGCCGCTTGTATCTGAAAGCGTGAACCAGTCACGGCGTTTTCGGAGATTTCCAAACGCTTTTCTGTCTCAGGAAACATCGGAGCATGATCATTTATGTCCACAACCTCAACCTCTACGTAATGAATTTCTATAGGATTTTCAAGTGCGATTTTTAGATAAATCAAGCATGAGCTGCTTCTCTCGCATACCTCCTCCCTGTCTATCTTCCCTGTAGTATACAAGACGCCATCATCCTGATTTAGATTGAATAAGGACTCTCCTGTAGTAGATACGACACGAAATCCTCGCTCCTTTAAACTTCTGTGATCAAGACCCAAATCCTTTGCAATATTTCCAACCAGGGCGCCGTCTTTCTGCTCCTCTAGTAGGGAATATCTTATCTGCGCCAGTGCTACTCTCCAAGATAGCAGCGACAGAGCAAAAAGTACAAGGTTCAGTCGCCATGATGCGGATCCCTTTTGTTCCATTTTGAAAGAAAATTAGTGCAGTTTCCGATCACGTTAACAGACCCAATCCACAGAGTGTGTTCTCATATTGCTGTTCTTATGTAAATCTGGCTGAACCAAAGCAGTGATCAGATATGGAAAGTATGAAAATAGTCCTCACAGCCCGCGACGTGCTGCATACTAGAAAATATTACCAGTAGATGAGATGGTCTAACTAAGAGGCCAAACCCATGAGGTGCTTTCGTTTAGATTACACTGACACCGTGCGATTCAGTAGCTCACTGCAAGAAAACGAGATAACCAGTTCAATCCTCACCATAAACGGTGTTTCATTTATTTAGTAATACGATTCAGAAGCAATTCTCAATAAACTGCTCTTGGGACCTATTTAAATCTACGTTTGAGTACTTCTGTGATGTAGTAAATGAAAGTTTCAGCAGGAGTTCTGTAGGGAGCGCCAGTCAATGCGCGCCCGCGTTGCTGAGTTCCTTACGAGGACAGAGCAACACGAATTTCCCACAATGCCTTTGGTAAAGTTGCCACTAAAATACCAAAAGTGGACGTCATTAAAATAAATAAATAAATATAAAGATGCTATCCAATATCCAGCTCCAGGTCAAAAATAATTTTGTGCCATAACATTACGCACAACCAACCTCGAAAAAATCCATAAACACGGTCATGATTAGTGCCACAAACAAATACCAAAGTTACCATCTCTAGAGAAGAATGAAATTCCACGCCTAACAAAACTCTCTTTCATTTAAATGAAATTTGTGAAAATCCCCGAATTGTCGGATTATAACAATAGTGTGAGCAAGTTTGCCCACAGTCGCCATAGTGATGCAACCATTTTAATTGTTTTAAATGAATTTACAGTTGTAATTTTTTGTATCTTACCTCACCAGAAGTTCTCCTCCTGCGATCTTGTACCACTAGAGTATTCGCATTACTGCCTGGAACTAGAGTAGAACCGATACTCGTTCTGGGTCCAACTAACATGTAGCGTTTATCTCCGGATCTGTACTGGATGCTGTGACACAGAGTCCCGTCGTAATTTGTATCTTGTAAATACTTGGAGGAAAAGTCTGGAGATTTGGAGCACTGCATTACAATCAGCACAATGATACTGATGATGAAAAGAAATGAAACCGAACCCAAGGTAATGATCAAATAAAATGTAACGTTATTTTCTTCCTCTTCTTTTACTGCGTTTTCAACATCGGACGCAGCAAAAGCCTCTTTGGGTTCAACAAGTTTAATGATCACAGTCGCTGTTGCTGAAAGTGAAACGTTTCCATTATCTTTGACCAGTATGACCAGTTTATGTTCAGCCTCATCTGTTTCTGTGAAGGAGCGAAGGGTCCTTATCTGTCCTGTATAGCGGTCCAAACCAAACAGACTGTGGTCACTCACTTCCTGCACTGAAAATAATAACCAGCCGTTGTATCCTATATCCGCGTCATAGGCTCTCACTTTAGTCACCAAATGTCCTGCGTTGACATTGCGGGGAATCTCCTCCACACCTTCAGCAGAACCGTTAGCGCTGACTGGATATAAGATCACTGGAACGTTGTCGTTCTGATCCAGAATGAACACGTTCACTGTGACGTTACTGCTCAGTGGTGGATTTCCGGAATCTGTAGCGATCACGTGGAACTGGAAAGTTTTGACCTTTTCAAAGTCAAAACTTTTTAACGCGTAAATACACCCATTTTCCGCATTTACATTTACAAACATTTGTTTATTATCTTCGCCATTTTCTCTCATTATTTCATAGGTGATTATTGCGTTTTCATTTGTGTCTCTGTCAGAAGCCGAAACACAGAATAAGGACATGCCTGGAATATTATTTTCCATAACGTAAAATGTGTAAGGGGAGAGAGAAAACTCTGGATTATTGTCGTTTATATCTGACACCAAGATGGTTAAACTTTTCACTGATGATAAAGACGGTTCTCCTGCATCTTTAGCAACTAATGTGATGTCATACTCGTAGTGCTTCTCTCTGTCAATGGATGATGTAGTAACTAATGAATAAATGTTGTCCTGTGAAGACGGCATTAATTTAAATGGTATATCATCAGGAACTGAACAGAAAACTTTCCCGTTAATTCCAGAATCTAAATCAGTCACACTTATCAAAGCAACTGTGGTGCCTGGTCTGGAATCTTCTGAAACAGAGCTTGAAAGTGATGTTAACTCTATTTCTGGCGCATTGTCATTGACATCGACTATTTTTATAATCACACTCTTATCTGTTGTCAGTGGTACAGTACCTTTGTCTGATGCTGTTATATCAATTTCATATGCACTCGTTGCTTCAAAATCAATGTGTCCTTTCACAACAATTTCTCCAGTGATTGAGTCTATATCAAAAAGCTTGCGCAAATTACTGTCAACATTATTAGCGAATCCATAAACAACTTCTCCATTTGGGCCGTCATCTAAGTCTGTGGCATTCACTCTTATGACAGTGGTACCTAAAGGTGCGTTTTCATTCAGCTGGATGGAATAAACGTCTTTGGTAAAAACTGGCATGTTATCATTTACATCCAACACACGAACAGTTATTTCCATTGTTCCAGATTTGGAGGGTCTTCCACCGTCGACTGCAGTTAATAACGTTTTCATGCTTTGCATGATCTCTCTGTCTATGGGCTTCTGTAAGACCAGAACGGGAATTTTACCACCTTCTCCACGATCTTTGACTTCGAGTCGGAAATGATCATTCTGGCTGAGTTTATAGGTTTGAATAGAATTTGATCCGCTGTCAGGGTCGCGGGCTGCGTGAAGCTGAAAACGCGTTCCGGGTAACGCCGACTCCCATATCTCTAAGAGTGTTTCTTTTTCAGTAAACACAGGAGCATGATCGTTCACGTCTATAATCTCTACAGTCACATAATGAATCTCCAGTGGATTTTCCATGGCGATCTTGAGATTGATCGTGCACGATATGCTTTTCTCGCACACCGTCTCTCTGTCTACGTTTCCACTAACATACAACGCTCCGTCATTCTGATTTACCTTAAACAGTGACTCCCCTGAAGACGACACGATGCGGAATCCTCTCTCTCTTAAGCTTCTTGCATCAATTCCTAAATCCTTTGCAATATTTCCAACCACGGTACCGTCCTTCTGCTCTTCAGAAACAGAATACCGTATCTGTGCCCATACCGCTCTTCCAAACAACAACGATACAGCCATGAAGGCAAGCCTTACATGTATCCTTCGCCATGAAGCACCTCTCCTTTGTTCCATTTTGAGCGGTTACAAATCCTACACAAAATAATCACCACAAACGCACGTTACTTAATCCTGCATATGAACATAATATCCTCTATACCGGACTACAAAGTGCCCTAAGACTAACGCATGTTCTCACTTCATTCCGTCTGATATTTGGCAGATATCCGTGGTCACTGAAAGGGCGGGCACGACAACCATCTTATTTTTACGTCAAGAACCATCTTCTAGTTCTACAGTGACACCTCGTGAATTAAACGTTTATTGCAGTGAAAGTGTTTACCTGCAAGACGATGTAGGCACAGCAGTTACGTTTTTCAGCCATTCAGCCGTTGTTTTTCTTGAACTGGACAAGACTGTGTAGAATCCACAGCAAAGTACCAAACTAACTTATTCACCACCTAACTAAATTACCTAACACCAAGCAAACAAACAAAACAATTAAGTAAATATATAAGAGAGTAAAGAACAATGACAAAAATGTAAAGCCCAGAGCTAGTACCTTGGGCAGCGACAAATGCCCCGGAACTAATCTGCCAGCAGCCGCAGTTGCTGCATGGCTTCCTGTCCTTACACACATGATTCTGCGTCAATAGATCTTGACCAAATCATTCTTGAGAGGAGTCTGATACGTTAAAATGAGTGGAATGGTATTTAAATAAAAATTTACATACAGTACATAAATACACAGGCTTCATACATTATAGACACATACATACAAAACAAGCTTTCAACACCCATGTTACTTCGTCCAATCATGGCAGAAATTGGCTCAATCAGTCACTATAAAATTTGCAAGCACTGCAGTATTATGCTACTTTTAAATGGTTACAGTGAGATTTCCCCCTCTTCTTAGCGTTTCGTGCACTTTCTGCTGGTTTGAACAGGACGGCTGATTTATAAACTGCAAGCACTATAGGCCTATGATATAATTATGCAAGGCGGTTGTGAGTAAACTATAATGAATTTACAAGTGCAAATGTACAAACAGTAGTGACCATACTCTTTTGCATTCTGATGCAGAATCATTTTTATTTCTCATAGTTTGCACATGATTTGGGTTAATCTCAAAGTAATGGTTACAGGTTAGAATAGTCCTTGGAAGAAGTAAGTCCTTCTTACCTCACCAGAAGTTCTCCTCCTGCGATCTTGTATCACTAGAGTATTCGCATTACTGCCTGGAACTAGAGTAGAACCGATGCTCGTTCTGGGTCCAACTAACATGTAGCGTTTATCTCCGGATCTGTACTGGATGCTGTGACACAGAGTCCCGTCGTAATTTGTATCTTGTAAATACTTGGAGGAATAATCTGGAGATTTGGAGCACTGCATTACAATCAGCACAATAATGCTGATAATGAAAAAAAATGAAACCGAACCCAAGGTAATAATCAAATAAAATGTAACGTTATTGTCTCCCTCCTCTTTTACTGTGTTTTTAACATCGGACGCAGCAAAAGCCTCTTTGGGTTCAACAAGTTTAATAATCACAGTCGCTGTTGCTGAAAGTGAAACGTTGCCATTATCTTTGACCAGTATGACCAGTTTATGTTCAGCCTCATCTGTTTCTGTGAAGGAGCGAAGGGTCCTTATCTGTCCTGTATAGCGGTCCAAACCAAACAGACTGTGGTCACTCACTTCCTGCACTGAAAATAATAACCAGCCGTTGTATCCTATATCCGCGTCATAGGCTCTCACTTTAGTCACCAAATGTCCTGCGTTGACATTGCGGGGAATCTCCTCCACACCTTCAGCAGAACCGTTAGCGCTGACTGGATATAAGATCACTGGAACATTGTCGTTCTGATCCAGAATGAACACGTTCACTGTCACGTTGCTGCTTAGTGACGGACTTCCACAATCTGTAGCGAGCACGTGGAACTGGAACGTCTTTATTGTCTCAAAGTCAAAACTCTTTAACGCGTATATGGCGCCATTTTCAGAATTTACATTGATAAAAGATGTGTACTTGTTGTCTTTGAGATTATCTCTCCATATCTGATAGTTGATTGCTGCGTTTTCATCTGAGTCTCGATCAAAAGCAAATACAGAAAATAAAGATGTTCCTGGAGCATTGTTTTCCATTACATAAAACGTGTATGGGGAAATAATAAACTCAGGACTATTATCATTAACATCTGAAACTTGTACAGTTATAGTCTTCATCGATGACAACGGCGGGTTCCCTGCGTCTTTTGCAGATAATGTAATATCATACTGAGATGCAATTTCCCTATCAAGTGATGACGATGTAACTAAGGAGTAAACATTATCATGTGAGGCTGAAAAAAGCTTGAAAGGCATGTCCTCAGGTACTGAACAAGAAACTTTTCCGTTGACCCCAGAGTCTAAATCAGTTACACTTATCAAAGCAACTGTAGTCCCAGATCTGGAATCTTCCGGAATGACACTTGAAAATGATGTCACCTCTATCTCTGGCGCATTGTCATTTACATCTACAATCTTTATAGTTACCGTCTTGTCTGACATCATTGGTACAAGCCCTTTGTCGGATGCCTGAATATCAATTTCATATTTGTCTTTGACTTCAAAATCTAAAACTCCCTTCACAGTGATTTCACCAGTGATCGGAGATATTTCAAAAAGTTCGCGTAATTTTTTGTTTACATTATTACTTATCGAATAAACAATCTCGCCATTTGAGCCGTCATCTAAATCTGTGGCGTTCAGCTGTATTACTGTTGTGCCTATAGGCGCGTTTTCCTGCAGCATTACAGTATAGGCATCTTCAGTAAAAACAGGTGCGTTATCATTTATATCCAGCACATTTATGATTATTTCCATTGTTCCAGATTTTGATGGTTTTCCGCCATCTACAGCGGTTAATAACAATTTTATATTCTGTGCAGCTTCTCTGTCTAACTGCTTTTGTAATATCAGAATAGGAATTTTGCCTTCTTCTCGATCTTTGACTTCTAATCGAAAGTGATCGTTGTGACTCAGTTTATAACTCTGAACAGAATTACTGCCACTATCAGGGTCGTAAGCTGCTTGGAGCTGGAATCGTGTGCCCGGTAAAGCTGATTCTCCTATATCCAAATGTCTGGTTTTCTCAATGAAATTCGGAGCATTGTCGTTTATGTCCAAAATATGTACTGATACATAGTGAATCTCCAATGGATTTTCAAGAACAATTTTCAAATTTTCCATACAATTGTTGCCTCCTGCGCAGACCTCTTCTCTGTCTATTTTGCCGTTCACATACAGCCCTCCATCGTCTTGATTTACCCTGAACCTCGACTCTGCCGAGGCTGATACAATGCGTAATCCTCGCTCCTTTAGGATCCTGTGGTCGATACCTAAATCCTTGGCGATATTCCCAACCAGGGTACCGTCATTCTGTTCTTCGGAAACGGACCATTGTATCTGCGCGCAAATCATTCTGTCAAACAACAGCAAAATTACCACAAAGAAGAATCTTGCGTGTGGTTTCCGCCATATCGCACGTCCCCTTCGTTCCATTTTCAGCTATCACAACAGCTATTTACAAAAACATTAAGGCTATTCCATGGACATTAGTTTTGCTATACAACACTGTTCATATCAGCATCGTAAATTAAACTGTAACAAAGAGACGATGTGTCGAAAGCTTAGCGTTTTAGCGGTTGCCTGAATGTACAGGAGAAGTGAAGGGGTGGGGTGTATGTTTGACGTCAGGAGCCATAAGTGGTTTTGTACTGACACCTCGAGGCTGCCACTGAGCTCGAAATTCATAGCAACCTGACACTGGAAGCTGTACTCTGTTTTTTCTTTTAAATAACAAAGTGCAAACACCTCTGAGTATTGGGGAGACTGCTGTTGAAATAGTGACTTCCTTCAAATTTATGGGAGTTCACATCAGTAAAGATCTCACATAGACAGTCAACTCATCCCACCTTGAGAAAAAGGCCTAGCACTACCACTTCCAAAGGAAACTAAACAAAGTAAACCTGTCCCCCAGACGTCACACCATCTTCTACAGAGTCACAGTGGAGAGCATGCAGACCATAAAACTCTAAAAACAGCCAAGTTCATCAACATTTATGCCCAACCAGCTATCAGGGACCTCTTCAGCAAGAGATGTTTGAGCATCTTTAAAGCATAATCTCAGGCCCTGCACACCTCAGCTATAACTTGCTTGACCTTCTGCTATCTGGGAAATGCTTCCGAAGCATTTTGTCATGCATCATCACACTTAAAAATAGTCGATTATCAGGCCATCACGATTGTCACAACAGCAACCCTTACCAACCTGTGAATGTCTGATACTATGTTATAGTTAATGCTTGTGAATTCTGCCACTACTTTATCGTAACACATACACTAAGTCAGCAGACACTTAGTCCATCACTTGTGAGTTCAGTCCACAAATATATTCATCTATACAGAACCACTACTGAGAGTTGAGTTATATATGCATAGCGAGTGCAGACAGATTAAAAAAAAGACATTTGAGGCCAATATTCAATACAGAAATAAGCCAATAAAAGACACAGCTTATCTCAAGGACTGAACATTTTTATGAATAATATTATAAAAGTTTTTTTTTTAACTGTATATATGGCAGATGAATGCTTGGTCAGTTTATCCTTTAAATCAGAGGCAGGTTTTCTTTAAAAGATAGTGCATCAAATTATTCAAAACATTATTTTATTAATTTGACAAAATAAATAGCAAATTAAATGCATAATAAAATAGAACAAGTGAATTATGAATGATTGTCTACACCTCTGTATGGTTTGTGGCAGTCTATTCATGTGCTCTCTCTTTTTAAGTAGGCTGCCAGATGCCAGTGGGAGATGGAGCTCTGTGCAGTGAAACTGAACTTAAACTTGGCCCAAATGAAAACCCACGTCAGCATTTCTACTCAAGGGTAAACTACACATGGGCAATTTTAATAATCTGAATAGCCATCTCAGAAAATTCACTTAAAACAGCTGAGTAACTCAACCCTTATACACACATACAGACACACACACGCAAACACACACATATATGTGTGTGTGTGTTATATATATATATATATATATATATATATATATATATATATATATATATATATATATATATATGCCCTAGGTAAATTCTGAAGTAACTTTTGAACACTTAGTCTGAATATGGCCTGTTATCTGTACAATATAGACTTTTAACTCTTATCTCACTACTGTGACCTGTAATCTGTGTAATGTGATGCTGCTCATCTTGATATCATGCTACCAGCATAACTGTACATTTTATATTTGTAACTACTTTCTGTAGAAAATGTCTTGTTCTTATTGTATTTATTTTCTTGTATATAGTGTAGCACTTGAGGCCATCTGAGAGCATTTGTTATAATATTCACTTGTGTATATAAATGATGAATATAAAATTCAGTCAAATTGAATATGTGAAATTCATTTTAAAACTAAATTCCTGAAGATAATACATAATTCTTGCAATGAGCTGAAAGAGATGGATGGATGAATGCATACATGCATGGAAGGAAGGAAAGAAGGAAAGAAGGAAGGAAAAAGAAAGCAAGAAAAAATGAAATTACATAAAGAAAGTCAGAAAGGGTGGGTGAAAGACAGATAGAAAAAAGAAAAGAGAGGAAAAATGAGAGCGAGATTGTGCCAAAAACAGAAATTAAAAGATAGAAAAGCAGACCTCATCTTTAATGTCTTATGGGGATATCTTCTCCACCAACAAGTCTGGTCCTTATTGTTTCTAATTTGTATGCCTCTAATACCCTTAGAATAGGCTTCAAACAGGAAGGAAGCTGTTGAAGAAAAAAACATTTCAGATATCTGACCTTGCTGTGACCTTGACCCTGTTAAGATTTGTTTCAAAATCTAATCAGTTCTTCTGCTGGTTACATTGATAATTCTGTATAAACCCTACAAACATTCAACCACTATTTCTTAAGATATGCATCTAAAAGACTATCGGATGGACAAAGGAAGGGATGGACAGACAACCTGTAAACATAATCTTTCTGCCGCCTAGAGGAAAAAACAGAAAGACAGGGAGATGAGAGCTGTAAAGCCAATTTGAAATGAAAAGTCAAGGAAATCCCATCAATTTAAACTTAAATATGTTAAAAATGTATAACAGTGTAGCATAGTAAATATCAGAGTTTGATCTTAATTGGACTGAAGTTCAGAAAGAAAAATAAAGAGTACATTGTAAATATTTTGAGAAGTAAGATGTCAGTGTAGATTTATGTCACCCATACATTAGCCACCTAAAAATATTGGTAATATTGAAGTTCAAAGCTAAGAGCAAAGCTACAGCCAGTTAACCTAAGATAAAACTACTACCAGAGTTACATGTTCTTGAGAAAAAAAAATTATAACACAACCTAGCTGATTTTCTTACCTCACCAGAAGCTCTTCTTCTGCGATCTGGAATTACTAAGGTGTTCCCATTACTCCCAGAAACTAGAGTAGAACCGATACTCATTCTGGGTCCAACTAGCATGTACTGTTTATTTCCGGATCTGTACTGGATGCTGTTACACAATGTGCCATCATAATTGGTATCTTGTAAATACTTGGAGGAAAAGTCTGGAGATTTGGAGCATCGCATTACAATCAGCACAATAATGCTGATAATGAAAAGAAATGAAACCGAGCCCAAGGTAATGATCAAATAAAATGTAACGTTATTTTCTTCCTCTTCTTTTACAGCGTTTTTAACATCAGAAGTTGCAAAAGCCTCTTTGGGTTCAACAAGTTTAATGATCACAGTCGCTGTTGCTGAAAGTGACACGTTTCCATTATCTTTGACCAGTATGACCAGTTTATGTTCAGCCTCATCTGTTTCTGTGAAGGAGCGAAGGGTCCTTATCTGTCCTGTATAGCGGTCCAAACCAAACAGACTGTGGTCACTCACTTCCTGCACTGAAAATAATAACCAGCCGTTGTATCCTATATCCGCGTCATAGGCTCTCACTTTAGTCACCAAATGTCCTGCGTTGACATTGCGGGGAATCTCCTCCACACCTTCAGCAGAACCGTTAGCGCTGACTGGATATAAGATCACTGGAACATTGTCGTTCTGATCCAGAATGAACACGTTCACTGTGGCGTTGCTACTTAGGGATGGAGTTCCAGAATCTGAAGCAACAATATGGAACTGAAACGTCTTTGTAGTTTCAAAGTCAAAGCGTTTTAGCGCATAAACATAAGCATTCCCATCCTCTGAATTTATATTCAGGTAAGAGACAATGTTTGGCTCATGGCCCTCTGCTTTCAGAATGTGATAAGATATGTGCGCATTTTCATTTTGGTCTATGTCAAAGGCACTAATAGAAAATATAGACGTGCCTGGGGTGTTGTTTTCACTTACGTAAAAATTAAATGGGTTTTGTGGAAACACTGGACTGTTGTCATTGACATCTGCAATGTTAACTTGTATTGTCTTTTGTGAGGATAAAGATGGCTCCCCTCTATCCTTGCACATTATGGTTATTGTGCATATAGAAATAGTCTCCCTGTCTAACAGACCTTTAGTAACCAGAGAGTACATGCTCTTCTGGAAAGATGGTTTCAACTCAAAAGAGATGCCATCTGTAAGGCTACATATAACCATTCCGTTCTCACCTGAATCTCTGTCAGAAACGCTGATCAGAGATATAGCTGTCCCTGGATTTGAGTCCTCTAATATCTCAGTGGAAAGCGAGGTCACGTCAATCTCGGGTGCATTATCATTCACATCCTTTATATTAATTATGATACTGCAGTGACCCGTTAAAGGTACTTGGCCTTTATCAGACGCTTGTATATCTATTTCATACACACGCTGTTCTTCAAAATCTATTGACCCTTTTACAGTAATCTCTCCTGTATTAGAGTTTATTTCAAATTTATCAAAAGCTTTGCTCATTAGACTTTTGTCAAAAGCATAAACAACTTGTCCGTTGGCTCCCTCATCTAAATCTGTGGCATGCAGTTTTATTACCGATGAACCAGACTCGATATTTTCCTCTATTGTTACAGTGTACACCTGACGATTAAAAACTGGGGCGTTATCGTTAATGTCAACAACAGTTATAGTAATGTTAACTGAACCGGATCTTTCTGGCTTTCCTCCATCATAGGCTGTCAAAGTTAGATTCAGCTGGGCTTTCTGTTCTCTATCAAGCTGCTTTTTCAAAATCAAAAAAGGAATTTTGTCTTCTTCACGAGTTTTAACATCTAATTCAAAGTAGTTATTCGGACTGAGGGTGTACTTATGCAGAGAATTTACCCCAGCGTCTAAATCACGCGCAGCGTCCAGTGGGAGGCGCGTACTCTGGGGCACAGCATTTTCTGGTATCTCTAAATGCTTTTCACGCACAGGAAAAACAGGAGAATTGTCGTTAATATCTGCAATTTCTACCTCGATGTAATGGATTTCCAAAGGATTTTCGGCCACTGTTTTAAGGTTCACTGTGCACACGTTGCTTTTCTCGCAAAGCTCCTCCCTGTCTATGTTCCCACTCACAAAAAGCGCTCCATTGTCCTGGTTTATCTGTAAGAAGCCATCCTTTGATCCAGAAACAATCCGAAAGCGTCGATCTTTAAGTTTACTTACATCAAGGCCCAGATCTTTGGCAATATTCCCTACAACAGATCCTTGTGTAGATCCTTCTGCAATAGAGTAGCGAATCTGAGCTAGTACTTTACCACAGAAACACAGCACAAAAAAGCAGCTCAAAATCGCCGTTAACCTTGCGTACTGTCGAGTTGCCATGACGAAAACGCAAAATTCCTCTTCACCATCAACAAAAGATACCTGTTCGCTGAACCTTCCTGCTCCGCGCGGTTCAGTAGATTTTAAGCAGTAAAAAAATACACATACTCATTTGCAATGTTTCACATTTACAGACGTTGCTCTGCCCCAACATGCAGCAGCACTACTGGCCCAACGTGCGTGCGTCACAGGAGGTGGGGTAAAGCTCGACACTGCGTGTATATGCAGCATTTGGAATGGTTAATCTGTAATGTAGCGACACCAAGTGTATTGTCACAAAACTTACAGTAAACATGACTAAGTGGAGTGTTACTCGTGTATACTGAGAAAATAATAAAAAAAAGTTACCCTTAATATGAATGGAAAACCGTGAAAACTCACCTCAGGACTGCGCATACTCGTTCCCCTCAATGTATTCGCATTACTGCCTGGAACTAGAGTAGAACCGATACTCGTTCTGGGTCCAACTAACATGTAGCGTTTATCTCCGGATCTGTACTGGATGCTGTGACACAGAGTCCCGTCGTAATTTGTATCTTGTAAATACTTGGAGGAAAAGTCTGGAGATTTGGAGCACTGCATTACAATCAGCACAGTAATGCTGATGACGAAAAGAAAAGAAACCGAGCCCAAAGTAACGATCAAATAAAATGTAACATTATTTTCTTCCTCTTCTTTTACTGCGTTTTTAACATCAGAAGTTGCAAAAGCCTCTTTGGGTTCAACAAGTTTAATGATCACAGTCGCTGTTGCTGAAAGTGAAACGTTTCCATTGTCTTTGACCAGTATGACCAGTTTATGTTCAGCCTCATCTGTTTCTGTGAAGGAGCGAAGGGTCCTTATCTGTCCTGTATAGCGGTCCAAACCAAACAGACTGTGGTCACTCACTTCCTGCACTGAAAATAATAACCAGCCGTTGTATCCTATATCCGCGTCATAGGCTCTCACTTTAGTCAAAAAATGTCCTGCGTTGACATTGCGGGGAATCTCCTCCACACCTTCAGCAGAACCGTTAGCGCTGACTGGATATAAGATCACTGGAACGTTGTCATTCTGATCCAGAATAAACACGTTCACTGTGACGTTGCTGCTTAGAGACGGACTTCCAGAATCTGTAGCGAGCACGTGGAACTGGAACGTTTTGACCTTTTCAAAGTCGAAACTTGTTAAAGCGCGCATTTGCCCGTTTTCAGCATTGACGTTTATAAACGATGCCATGTCATTTTGTATACCGTCTCTTCTGATAATAGAATAAGTGACTGCTGCATTTTCATTAGCATCTCTGTCAGTGGCACTTACAGAAAACATGAGTTCCCCAGGTGAATTATTTTCCAGTAAATAGAGTTCAAGAGGATTCTGGGAGAATTCTGGGCTGTTATCATTCACGTCAGCAACCAGTACTTTCAGAGATTTGTCACTGGATTGGGGAGGCTGGCCTAAGTCCGTTGCTATTATGGTAATGTTGTAATGTGAAACAATTTCTCTATCTAACCCGTCTTTCGTCAATAATGAATACATGTTATCTTTGACTGACGGTTTCAACTCAAAAGGTGTGTTACCTGAAAGACTGCAAATAACTTTACCATTGACACCAGAATCCTTATCAGTAACGCTAACCAGGGCAATCACTGTTCCCCGTTTAGAGTCTTCTGGAACCATGTTGGATAGTGACGTAATATGTATTTCAGGTTTATTATCGTTTGCGTCTATAACTTTTATTACAACTCTACAATCTACGGTCATCGGTGGCTGTCCTTTATCAGTTGCCTGGACATTTAATCTGTACACTTCATTTTCCTCATAGTCAATATTTCCCTTTACACTAATCTCTCCAGTAACACTATCTAACTGAAACACGTCATTTACATTACTTTTGGATGATCGTCTAAGTGTATACTCAAGTTCTCCATTTAGACCATCGTCTGCATCGCTGGCATTAACAGTTGTAATTATAGTGCCAACTGGGACATTTTCGTTTAACGCAACTGTATATATTTCTTGAGTAAAAACAGGTATGTTGTCATTAACATCAATAACAGAAACAATAATGTCTAAAGTACCAGATTTGGGAGGATTTCCTCCATCAAACGCGGTCAAACTTAATAAGTGTTTGCTATGTTGCTCTCTATCTAACGGCTTCTGCAGGACTAAAAAGATTATTTTGTCCTCATCATCGCCATTTTTCAGCTGTAGCTGAAAGTGTTCATTTTGATCTAGTTTATAGGAACGGATAGAATTTATTCCAGCATCCAGGTCACGCGCTGCTGGAAGTTCAAATCGTGCACCTGATCGTGTATTTTCTGATATTTCTAAATATATTTGGGTTTCTGGAAAAACTGGGAAATTGTCATTCACGTCTGTTATCTCGACTTCAATATAATGTATTTCAAGTGGATTTTCAATGACGATTTTTAAGTTTATTGTGCAAGCTCGGTTTCTATCACATATCTCCTCTCGGTCGATTTTCTTATGAATAGACAGGACGCCATTGTTCTGATTAACCTGAAAAAAATCATCATGAGACCCAGAAACTATACGAAACCGTCTGTATACCAAAGAACTCACATCAAGAGTCAAATCCTTCGCAAGGTTTCCTATAACGGTTCCGTCTTTAACCTCCTCTGGAACAGAGTATCTTATCTGAGTGGAAACCTGCTCCGTAAGGCGCATCAGCAACGAAAAGCACAGAACAGTCCAGCAGTACTCCCATCTCCGCCTTTGTCTGCAACCATACATCGCGAAGAAGAATCACAGCGTCTGTCTTTTAGCAGAAGCGATAATCACTTGGTTTCCGTGACAGCTATATTCCGCATAAACACCAAAAAGAAAACTCAGTTTTCAAAATAAAGATTTCGACCCATCTTGGAGGTAATGTCAGCACACCGCAGTCGCTTTACAAAGAAGTGTCATGAGCAACGTCAGAAAATGGGCAGTCCCAAAACGAAAATATCTCATTGTGTAACACTGACACCAAGCGATATTTTTATTTATTTGTCTATTTATTTTCACCAACCGTAGTTTCTTAACATGTTCAAACCAAATGACAGCCAATCTATTTAACTGTCGTCAAATACGTCTCTTTACGTCACCGGTGTTTCTATCAAATGTAGACGTTGGAAAATCTATATACAACTATTTATATACAAATTATTATATAGGGAATAAAAGAATGAAATAAGAGGATAAAATGTGGACTCATACATTTGCTTTGGAAGAAATGTATATGTACACTACGTACAGAAGGCCTACAGCTATAGGCAATATATGTAAAGGTTCATGAGTAAATGTACAAATGTATGAAAAATGTCTAATGTAATGTGCTATAGCATCTATATATATATATACATTATATATATATATATATATATATATATATATATATATATATATATATATAGGCCTACAGAAAAATGTAATGCGTGTGTGTGTAATCAGGGGAAGGGGGGTGTTAGGTCATTCAATAAAAAATTACATTAAAGTTAGACATAGCCATACCTCACCAGAAGTTCTCCTCCTGCGATCTTGTATCACTAGAGTATTCCCATTACTGCCTGGAACTAGAGTAGAACCGATACTCGTTCTGGGTCCAACTAACATGTAGCGTTTATCTCCGGATCTGTACTGGATGCTGTGACACAGAGTCCCGTCGTAATTTGTATCTTGTAAATACTTGGAGGAAAAGTCTGGAGATTTGGAGCACTGCATTACAATCAGCACAATAATGCTGATAATGAAAAGAAATGAAACCGAACCCAAGGTAATGATCAAATAAAATGTAACGTTATTGTCTCCCTCCTCTTTTATGGTGTTTTTAACATCGGACGCAGCAAAAGCCTCTTTGGGTTCAACAAGTTTAATAATCACAGTCGCTGTTGCTGAAAGCGAAACGTTTCCATTATCTTTGACCAGTATGACCAGTTTATGTTCAGCCTCATCTGTTTCTGTGAAGGAGCGAAGGGTCCTTATCTGTCCTGTATAGCGGTCCAAACCAAACAGACTGTGGTCACTCACTTCCTGCACTGAAAATAATAACCAGCCGTTGTATCCTATATCCGCGTCATAGGCTCTCACTTTAGTCACCAAATGTCCTGCGTTGACATTGCGGGGAATCTCCTCCACACCTTCAGCAGAACCGTTAGCGCTGACTGGATATAAGATCACTGGAACATTGTCGTTCTGATCCAGAATGAACACGTTCACTGTGACGTTACTGCTCAGTGGTGGATTTCCGGAATCTGTAGCGAGCACGTGGAACTGGAACGTTTTGGTTGTTTCAAAATCAAAACTCTTTAGTGCGCTAATAATGCCTGTTTCAGAGTTAATATTGAGGAATGAAGTCATATCATTTCGTGCGCCACCATTTCTGATAATATGATATGATAGCCCCGCGTTTTCATCAGAGTCGTCGTCAAAGGCGCTCACTTGAAAAATTGATGCACCAGGGGTATTATTTTCCAGCAAATACAGTTCAAGAGAATTTTGATAAAACTGCGGTCTGTTATCGTTTACATCTGATACCAGCACGGGAAAAGTTTTAACGGTGGATAACGGAGGCTGGCCTAAATCCGTGGCTGTTATAATGATGTCATAACTTGCTACAATTTCTCGATCTAAGTTTTGCTTTGTTACTAATGAATACATATTGTCTTGAATGGATGGTTTAAGTTCAAAAGGTACACTGCCTGCTAGAGTGCATACGATCTTTCCGTTAAGTCCGGAGTCTTTGTCAGAGACGCTGATGAAAGAAATAACTGTGCCAGAACTGGAGTCTTCAGCAACAACATTTGAAAGAGAAGTCACTTCAATCTCTGGTTTATTATCATTCATATCTAAAATCTTAATGATTACTCTGCTCTCCACTGTGAGAGGTGGCTGTCCTTTATCCGACGCCTGTACATCTAACTTGTAAACTTCCATGTCCTCAAAGTCTACTTCACCTTTAACTCGTATTTCTCCTGTAATGCCATCTAACTGAAAAACATCATACACTTTGTGATTTAAAGTTTTAACAAATGCGTATTCAATATTACCGTTGGAGCCCTGGTCACTGTCAGTTGCATTTACTGTAATCACAACGGTGCCGACTGGAGCATTTTCTTGTAATGTTACCGAATACACGTTTTGACTGAACACAGGACGATTATCATTTGTGTCAAGTACTTTAACGTTAATGTTCAAGGTGCCCGTTTTCGGGGGATTTCCCCCATCTTCAGCTGTAACAACCAACCTATAATCCTCTGCTTGTTCACGATCAAGCGGCTTCCGTATCACTAAGAATGGAATTTTATCTCCTTCACTGTTTTTTATATCAATTTCAAAGTTAGTATTCTGGCTTAATTTATAATTGCGAACCGAGTTTGGTGCTGTGTCCTGGTCACGTGCTGCGTGCAGCTGGAAGCTTGTTCCTACAGGGGTATGCTCAGCTATCTCAAAATGCTGATGCGTTTGAGAAAAACTGGGAACATTGTCGTTGATATCTGTTATTTCGACGACAACATGATGGATTTCTAAAGGGTTTTCTACAGCAATTTTCAGATTTATCAAGCATGCGCTAGTGTCCTTACATACCTCCTCCCTATCGATTTTCCTTTGAACGTACAAGACGCCATCGTCCTGATTAGCTTGAAAATGTGCTTGCTTGGGTCCGGAAACGATACGAAGCCGCCTGTTCACCAAAGAACTCAAATCAAGACCTAAATCCTTAGCAAGATTTCCTACAATGGTTCCCTCTTTCACCTCCTCTGGAACAGAGTACTTTATCTGGGCCGAAGCCTGGTCCGCGAAGCAAAGCCACAAAGAGACAATCCACAAACACGTCCATCTCCGGCTTTGTCCTCCATCTCCCATCGTGAACGGCTCTTTACAGCTCTTCATCTGCTTTGTTTAATTACCAAATCTACAATCTCTTTATATATTATAAATTAAGCCATTGCAAAAATGTCCTTTCTGTTTAAATGTCGTGTTTTCTCCTGTGCTTGTCGAACGAGCCTGTTCTAAACAAGACAGTTCAGGCACAACGTACAAGAGTGGGCAGGGCAAAAGACTGACTCTCCATTGCAATGTAATACTGACATCATCTGGTGCAAAAATGGAAATAAAAAAACAGAGTACCTAAAATAACTTAAATGAGATCCAAAGTGTCCTTAAAAGCTTAAGAGCATGTAAATCTTCGTGAAGTAATAATCTTACATACACTTCACGTGCATGATAAACCATTCATCATAGGAAATCCAAAGATTCACATTTTCAAGCTCCACCAATCTTCCAGTAAAGAAAGGATACACATCTGCATTTATGTGGCCTATCTATTGTTTAAATGGACTCCATAACTGTTCCGTATTGACAGTCATACATTTTACAGGGAAATAGAATTTCTAATCATACATAACCGTGTATAACATTTCACTGCTATACTCAGATTTTTGGTAATTTATAGTGACTTACTCATCTATAGTGACTTAATTTATAGTGAATTAACACATGTGCCGTGATTCCATGAGTCTCTTTCATGAATTACCTGTTCTGACAACAAGGCTGGCGTTTCTAGAATAATTTTCTACCTTTAAATGCAAATATATATCATGTTTATACAGATACATTCATAATGCGAAGGTATGTAATGGAATGAATATGAATTGGATCTGTTAAAATGACATGGAGAGTGGGAACAGAATTATATTCCTTAACTTCACCCACTGAGTTGTACAAACACACTTATAAGTCAAAGTTTTATGGAGGGCATCAATGACAAAACAGACTTTTGTAAAATTGGAAGGTTCATCCAAACAATGATGTAAGATTGAAATTATAGCATTTCTAGTTAGCAGGATTTCACACTGACAAAATAAATACACAACAAACAACATTAAGGTGGTGTCCTAATTATAGAGCGTTAAAATGCTGAAAGATAGCCTAAATAATTGCTTTTTTATTTTGTGATGTACAAAATTATACTTGCGTGTGACTCTAAAGACACTTACAAAAGAAATGTGCTGGGGTCTTTGACCCTGCATCTAAAAGTTAAAAGTAATGGTTTCAGCATCATGGACGGCGCATTACTTGTCCCATCCCTGAAAGCTAATACCCTTGTGTCTTTTCCCAGCGAGCAAGTTGTAAATATTACTTTAAACTTTGTTTATCCTTATAGCACCATTTCTTTATACCCTACAAACTGTTAGATGGACTTAAGAAGTCCATCCAGTATTCATTCCATGTCTATTAATAACAGCATACAGTATCCTGTAAGTTATATAAGAAAATATCATTTAGGTTGTTAAAATGTGTTATATGTACATCATAAACTCTCCATAACTAATTTGTCATCTCAATATATCTCTATTCAATTAACTTAACCTGTTTAAGTATTATTCTGAGCAGACAAGCAATAAGTCCCACCTACCTCTACGTATTTAACCTAATTTATTATGGGAAAAAAAAAACACCCCACAAAATTATGGAAGAATTAAAGATTACTGGTTTGGGGATTGATGATTAATCATTTTGATCATCGGCGTCATCCACGGCAATCCCTCTCATTACATGATAAAACAGGCTATATTTATGTTTTCTAAAATTAGAGATATCAGTGTATACTGGGAGCAGGAAAAAAAAACTATTTTGGTTTTTCCAGACCGCCACACGGATAAGAGAAAAAAAATTACCTGCGATCCTGTGAATTTGGTGAGCACCGCTTGCAAAACTATGTATTTATATATAAGGGATAGTGTACATATGGGCTTCTTACCTCACCAGAAGTTCTCCTCCTGCGATCTTGTATCACTAGAGTATTCCCATTACTGCCTGAAACTAGAGTAGAACCGATACTCGTTCTGGGTCCAACTAACATGTAGCGTTTATCTCCGGATCTGTACTGGATGCTGTGACACAGAGTCCCGTCGTAATTTGTATCTTGTAAATACTTGGAGGAAAAGTCTGGAGATTTGGAGCACTGCATTACAATCAGCACAATGATACTGATGATAAAAAGAAATGAAACCGAACCCAAGGTAATGATCAAATAAAATGTGACGTTATTTTCTTCCGCTTCTTTTACTGCATTTTTAACATCAGAAGTTGCAAAAGCCTCTTTGGGTTCAACAAGTTTAATGATCACAGTCGCTGTTGCTGAAAGCGAAACGTTTCCATTATCTTTGACCAGTATGACCAGTTTATGTTCAGCCTCATCTGTTTCTGTGAAGGAGCGAAGGGTCCTTATCTGTCCTGTATAGCGGTCCAAACCAAACAGACTGTGGTCACTCACTTCCTGCACTGAAAATAATAACCAGCCGTTGTATCCTATATCCGCGTCATAGGCTCTCACTTTAGTCACCAAATGTCCTGCGTTGACATTGCGGGGAATCTCCTCCACACCTTCAGCAGAACCGTTAGCGCTGACTGGATATAAGATCACTGGAACATTGTCGTTCTGATCCAGAATGAACACGTTCACTGTCACGTTGCTGCTTAGAGACGGACTTCCAGAATCTGTAGCGAGCACGTGGAACTGGAACGTTTTGGTTGTTTCAAAATCAAAACTCTTTAGCGCGTGAATAACTCCTGTTTCAGAGTTAATATTTAGGAATGATGTCATTGCATTTTTTGACTGACTTCCTCTAATAATGTGGTATGAGATTGCAGAATTTTCATTAATGTCTTTATCAAGCGCCGAAACAGAAAATATGGATGCTCCAGGCAAGTTATTTTCGAAAAGATACACATCTAGGGGGTTAAATAAGAACTCTGGTCTGTTGTCATTGACATCCGACACTGTTATGCTAAACGATTTTAAGGAGGAAAGTGAGGGCTGGCCCAGGTCTGTCGCGTTAATCATTATCTCATATTGTGAGACAAACTCTCTATCCAAATAACTTCTGGTCACTAAAGAATACATGTTATATTGCACTGACGGTTTCAACTCAAAGGGTACATTTTCGTTAAGGCGACACACAACATTTCCATTTACTCCTGAATCCTTATCTGTAAGACTAATCAAAGAGATGACAGTCCCAGGTTGTGCATCTTCAGAAATCACGTTAGAGAGCGATGTTATCTCTATTTCTGGTGCATTGTCATTAACATCCAATATTTTTATGATTACCCCACTTTCACTTGTTAATGGTGGTTGACCTTTATCTGTTGCTTGTACATCCAGTTTGTAGATATCAGTGTCTTCAAAATCAAGAAAGCCTTTCGTTCGAATTTCTCCTGTTTTGCTGTCTAAAGTGAATATATCGCGAACCTCAGCGTTCACCTCACTTCCAAACGAATACGTTATATTGCCATTAGAACCTTCGTCTAAATCTGTGGAGGAGACTTTCAAAATAAGTACCCCGGGTTGCATGTTTTCTGGTAAGGCTACGGAATAAGTTTCTTGACTGAAAACCGGAGGGTTATCATTTGAATCAAGAACTATTACAGTAACATTAAGAGCTGCTGATTTTGGCGGAGTCCCACCATCAGTTGCAGTGAGAATTATATTATGTTCACCTTTTTTCTCTCGGTCCAGTTGTTTTTGTAAAACCAAATAAGGAATTTGTTCTTCTCCCCTTTCTCTGACTTGTAAATCAAAATGCTCGTTTTGACTTATCTTATATGATCTGACTGAGTTTGTACCTACATCAGGGTCCCGCGCAGCCTGCAGCTGGAAACGGGCTCCTGTAAGCCTGTTTTCTGCTATTTCAAGTCTTTTCTCTTTCTCTGGAAAATTCGGCGAATTATCATTTATATCCGTGATTTCTATCCCTACATAGTGGACCTCTAGAGGATCATCGATAGCTATTTTAAGGTTTATGAGGCAAGTCGTACTTCCGTCACATATTTCCTCTCTGTCGATTCTCTTATGCACGTATAAGAGGCCATTGTTCTGATTTACCTCGAAAAGAACATCCTTAGATCCAGAAACAATTCGAAATCCTCTATTCGCTAGAGTACTGACATCAAGCCCTAAATCCTTAGCAATATGTCCCACAACGTATCCTTCTTTCCTCTCTTCTGGAATAGAATACTTAATCTGAGCATAAACGAGCACGTCTAAGTAAATCAGCAAAGAGAAGCACAAAACCATCCACCATTTGCTCCTTTGTCCTCCGACAGTCATTGTGAAAAATTCCTTTAAATCCGAGTTCATGTTAAATATATCCTGCTTGTCCCAAGTAATCAAATGTATCCACTGTTATACATTCTCAGAGTATATAAAGTGTCCTCTTGATTTAACAAGGTATCTTCGACGCTGTGTTTTTCTCCTCTTCTATGAGAATCGTTAAGAGACAAGACATGCGCAGTAAAAGCACCTTTCACTTTCCCAATCTTTGTGTAACAGTGACACCGTCTGGAGCAGGACCACACGTTACACTGAACGAACCTTAAAGAAACGGTTTAGACAAGAAAATGTACAATCATACAAGAACCATCCAAATATTTGGTGTGCAAAGTCTTCCACTGTAGTCTGGAGTTCTCAAAGTTTCTAGTAGGGGTGCTAACAAGTAACACCTAATTATACCATATCCGAGATATCTTTAAACTTAGAGAAAGGCAGAATAAGTCAGTTTAAGGCATAAATATAAAATAAAAACAAAACTAGTTCATCATTTAAATTCCTTCTAACATAGTACTCAGCTTTTCATCCTTAGGCCACAACTCACAATTCACTACAATATCAGAAACCACACTATTTATGATTACTTATTCATGCTTAATCATTGAGGTGTATGATAATGATTTAGAAATGCAGTGTGTATTATGCTAAACCGGTAGATATAAACTACCCATACTTGTAAGCAATATTAGCCTCATAGCTACATTACAAAATAAAGAAGCAAATTTCAGACACCAAACATGCTTTGCAGTAAAAAGAAAATTGTGGAATTTTCATTTTTAGCCAAAATAATTCTCTTGAAACCTTTTCAGAAACATCATGATACTGTTGACTAACAACTCTACAAATATGTCCAGGTACTAATAAAATAAAATGTAATGTTACTTTTCTTCTCATATTTGACTGCATTTTACAGTTAGAACTAAAAAAGCAACATTTAGCTACATGACTTTAATAATCACGCTTGGTGTTGCTGAAAGTGATAATGTTTACATTGCCTTTTTGATCTTTATGACCAGTTTATCTTGTTTCTATAAATAAGAAAAAGGTCCTTATCTGTCCTGTATAGCAGTGCAAAAAAACTAACTTTTTAGCTGTCTACCATAGTATATAGGAAGTGAAATTAAATAATGAACGATTCAGTGGTATTCTGGGGCTTTTAGTATTCCAGAGCTCACCAGTGTGTTCTTTCTTCTTAAGAATGTACCAAATAGTTGATTTGGCCACACCTAATGTTTGTGCTAGGTCTGACATGGGTTTGTTTTGATTTTTCAGCCTAATGATGGCTTGTTTCACAGGCAGTGACAGCTCTTTGGACTTCATATTGAGAGTTAACAGCAACAGATTCCAAATGCCAAGGCCATGCTTAAAATGAGCTCAAAACCTTTATCTGCTTATACGTAAGTGAAATGAGGGAGTAACACAGACCTAGCCATGGACCAGCTGAGCAGCCAACTGTCCAATTTTGGTCCAGTAAAATCTTAAAACAATTGGAATACTATCATGATACACCTGCACACTCTCCATTGTGGTCACTGATACAGCTCTCTGACTTTCAGCAACAGAAGAGTCCATCACCTAAATTAATCATAGTACTACAGTATTTCTTAAAAAGCATCAATTAGTATTAGATCAGGCATTAAATATTTAGTGTTTTTAGTTATCATTTTTGTATTAGTTTATAACTACATGCAGTGTGGAAGTGTGTATTTTAAGTTTTACTGTGCATATTGTTATGGTTTGTATACCTTATCACCTGGTCTAAAAGTTGGCATTTTGCAGGTAGCTAGACTAGCCGGTTGTGCAGTGCAATCTATCAATAGACAATATTAATGCAATCGTTTTCTGTAACATGTAACAATCCATGCCTGATTGCTTTGACATATTGTACTTTTTATAGTGTCGAATAGGCCCATTTCCGTGTCTTTACGTCAATGTGTTAAATATTGGCTGTATGTTTCCCCGACATGACATGATGACTGTACAATTTCACAGCAGACGCTTTAAGAGTGTCGCTCTCTGCCAGCTTACAACAGCGTGGATTTTGATCTGCGCAGCGCTTTATTATTCCCCCAACCCCCCTCCACCGCGGCTCAACTAGTCCCGGTGTACTGCGGAAAGTTTATGTTCATTTTCCACATAAAAATAATTTATGATTGTTATATTTTACTTTAGTTTTATGCAATTGTTTTAAAGTCTTACCTCACCAGAAGTTCTCCTCCTGCGATCTTGTATCACTAGAGTATTCGCATTACTGCCTGGAACTAGAGTAGAACCGATACTCGTTCTGGGTCCAACTAACATGTAGCGTTTATCTCCGGATCTGTACTGGATGCTGTGACACAGAGTCCCGTCGTAATTTGTATCTTGTAGATACTTGGAGGAAAGGTCTGGAGATTTGGAGCACTGCATTACAATCAGCACAATAATGCTGATAATGAAAAGAAATGAAACCGAACTCAAGATAATAATCAAATAAAATGTAACGTTATTTTCTTCCTCTTCTTTTACAGTGTTTTTAACATCAGAAGTTGCAAAAGCCTCTTTGGGTTCAACAAGTTTAAATATCACAGTCGCTGTTGCTGAAAGTGACACGTTTCCATTGTCTTTGACCAGTATGATCAGTTTATGTTCAGCTTCATCTGTTTCTGTGAAGGAGCGAAGGGTCCTTATCTGTCCTGTATAGCGGTCCAAACCAAACAGACTGTGGTCACTCACTTCCTGCACTGAAAATAATAACCAGCCGTTGTATCCTATATCCGCGTCATAGGCTCTCACTTTAGTCACCAAATGTCCTGCGTTGACATTGCGGGGAATCTCCTCCACACCTTCAGCAGAACCGTTAGCGCTGACTGGATATAAGATCACTGGAACGTTGTCGTTCTGATCCAGAATGAACACGTTCACTGTCACGTTGCTGCTTAGTGACGGACTTCCACAATCTGTAGCAAGCACGTGGAACTGGAACGTTTTGGCTACTTCATAATCAAAACTCTTTAGCGCATGAATAACTCCTGTTTCAGAGTTAATGCTTAGAAATGTAGGCCAGTTGTTCTTTGCACCATCTCCTCTAAGAATGCTGTATGAGATTACTGCATTTTCATTCGTGTCTTTGTCTGATGCAGTTACAGAAAATATAGAAGCACCGGGAATGTTATTTTCCATTAGATATAGTTCAATAGGATTATGAGAAAACTCTGGACTATTATCATTCACGTCTGACACCTGCACACTCAGGGTCCTCTGTGCAGTTTGAGGAGGTTGGCCCAGGTCTGAAGCAGTTAATCTAATTTCATAAAGGGAGGTCTCCTCTCTGTCTAAACGCGATTTTGTAATTAAAGAGTACATATTGTCCTTTATAGACGGTTTTAATTCAAAGGGAATGTCCTGGGACAAAGTACATATAACTTTTCCATTCACACCAGCGTCTTTATCTAAAATACTGATTAAAGAAATAACAGTTCCCGGCTTGGAATCTTCAGGCACTGAATTAGAAAGTGACATAATTTCTATTTCAGGAGCGTTATCATTTACATCTAAGATTTTCACAATTACCCTACAGTCCACAGTCATGGGAGGTGTGCCTTTATCAGAGGCCAAAATATCTAATCTGTACACATCAGTGTTTTCAAAATCTAATCCGCTTTTCACCCGAATTTCACCCGAAGCTGCGTCCAAATCAAATACATCATAAACTTTACGGCTTAATTTACTACTAAGGGAATATATTACCTCTCCGTTTGAACCATCGTCTAGATCGGTTGCGCTCACCTTTATTACTATAGTACCTACCGAAACATTTTCCTGTAAATGTACCGTGTAAACTTCTTGACTGAACACTGGGCGATTGTCGTTGATATCAAGAACAGTGATGGTGACATTCAAAGTTCCAGACTTTGGTGGATTTCCACCATCCACTGCCGTCAGTGTCAGTTCGTGCTCAGCTTTACGCTCTCTATCCAGTGCTCTTTGTAAAACCAGGAAAGGTACTTTTTCGTCGCCCCTGTCCCTTATCTCTAGGTCAAAATGCTCATTTTGGCTTATTTTATACGCATGCACTGAATTTACCCCGATATCTGGATCACGCGCACTTTGGAGCTGAAAGCGCGCCCCCGGTAATGTGCTCTCCGCAATCTCTAACCTTTGTTGCCTATCTGGAAAAGCAGGAGCGTGATCATTTACATCAGTAATATCTACTCCCACATAATGAACCTCCAGTGGGTTTTCCACTACAACTTTGAGGTCTATTACGCAGGGATTATTCCCATCACATATTTGTTCTCTGTCGATCTTTGTATGAACATATAAGACGCCGTTGTTCTGATTAAGCCGGAAAAGAGCGTCATTAGATCCAGAAACGATACGGAAACGTCTGTCCACCAAAGTATTCACATCAAGACCTAAATCTTTAGCAAGATTTCCTACAACAGATCCATCATTCACCTCCTCGGGCACTGAATACCTTATGTGAGTTGAAACTCTGTCCGCAAAGCACATCAGCAAAGAAAAACACAGAGCAATCCGCCAGGGCTCCAGTCTTCTCCTTTGTCCGAATTCTTCCATTGTCAACGATTTACGAAAAGCCATTCCACAAGCAAAGGTAAATCCCCGATGTTTAGTGACTGCATTAGCGTCTGATAACCACAATTATCACTAAAGTACCCTCTAATAAAAAAAAAAACGACACCGCCTTTTCACGTTTTTTTTTCAGCTTGCACCGTCCTCTTGTCAGAAGAAGATATGCACTACACACGTCACCATCTGGGGCAGGATTTAGAACCACAAATTTCCAGCTTTCAACACTGACACCAAGCGGACACAGCTCACCTACTGTTAGTAAAATCTTTGTTATGCTTAGGCTATTTAAAACTTACTATTTGGAAAGTATAAACATGTTTTCTCGAATATGCTATTGTTAATGTTTCTAGTGTATGATCCTGTGTCTTGTCTCTATCACACACTTTATCTAAATGTTTCTGTTAAACTGGGAATTTGTCATTTTGAATAAAAACATTATTGAGGCTTTTGGAAATGAAAGTTTAGAATTAAAATGAGAGAGAGCTCATTTGATTTCCTCGGCGTAGGTTAAACCATAAAATTATTTAATGTCAGTTTCCTATGACAGCTCAACAGAGCTCATGAATGTACTGGCTATAGTTTTTGAGGGAGATGCTAAACCTTTATAATGTATTATTGTTAACACTTAAAAGGTGAAAGGTAAAATACCTATAAAGAAAGATATGTGTTAATTTATGATTTATTTTATTATATTTATGAGCTTCATTATGTTATGACAAATTATTTGTATACTAATGTATTCTTTATTTGATTAGGTCAATCAAGATTAGGTCATCTTTTGTTAGTCAAAAAGAAAAATTTCTATAAGGCTTATTAAATTTTAAATATAATAACTAAAGAAATTGAATTTAAACTAAATCACAAATAAAGAGCTATCTTTCTCTCAGACATGAAGACCTTTTCTGAAACATTTTGGCATCATAAAACTTTGTTGTTTTGACCCTTGTTCACTAACTACTCCTTGGTTTTTGTCTTTGTCTGGTTTATTGTTCTCAGTGTTTGACCATTGCTCTCATATTGACACTGATTTTGGTTACTGTTTTGGATTTTATAATAAACCTCCTGCACGTGGATTCTCACATTTCTGATTCCTGTCCATTACAGGTAACCATGTGAGTCATTAAGCCGGACTTAATTACATATATAGATATGAGTGGCTGAAAAAAAAATGTTTATAAGCTCTACACATCACTGTGAACAATTTTTTTAAATGTTTGAGTTATCTAATAAAATGATGGGAAATTTAGCCAACAAAACTTGCTAAATTTTATTTTATGTATTTTAATTTATAAAAAAAAGGTATTCACCATCTTGTTTCACAGATGATGACACAAAATACCAAACGTTATGACGATACACTTAGAAATTTGCACAGAACTAGAGTGGTGACGGGCCAGTTTATCTTTATTTCCACAACATTTTCCCTTAGATTATAAATAACATTATATATTATATCAAGTAGATAATACTCAGAAACAAATTTATGTTCACATGATCATATAAAATGCCAGGTAATTTTGAAGTAAGTTGAATGAAAAAGCATAACATGTTTAAACAATGAGAAAAATTTTTAAAAGCAAAAATAGTAGCAGGGTTTTTATTTATTCTACAAAATATGTTAATGTAATAAGCCACCAAAGGTCTATATCATTTGTACATAACATGCACATCACCCGGTTTTTACAGAGACTGGTAAACTGGAACCCCACTGCTTAGCACAACAAAAACCTGTGACACATGCTCAGTTCAAACTTTTGTCTTAAAAATCACTTGCTACAATATAATACAACTTAATATGATGAAACTGTTACTAATAAATAAGCGCTATTTAACAGAAACACAGTCAAAAAGATGTGGAGAAGCTCCACCACCAGCAAGACATTTCTGCAAATACACAAACAATTATTGAAACTTTCACTGTCAAGACAAAACTTTGACATCATGATTACTGTCAGCTGAGAGTATTTTGGCAAATATTGCTGTCAGTTACCTGTCAGTTACCTGTCAGTTATCTTAAAAGAAAATATGCTTGGGTTAAACTGCCACAGTAAACAGTTCTGTGTCTCCTTTTCTTACTTCTCACCCTTAAGCTCTTGCTCTGACCTGGAAACTATTCTTGCCATCCTTGTTGTATTGAGGCCCAGAAGCTCTTGCTCTTCTTCTTAGATCCACAAGCTTCTCGTACCTGAAAACTAGGCTACTTCTGCAGTCCTGAAGTTTGCAAACCCCTGCTCCCAATTGAATTCTACTTCTGCCATGATGGGTCCTAGATTATCATCCTCCTATCCTGCTTCCCTCTTGAGCACCCATTTCCTCCCATTTTTCAGACTGCTGCCATGCTCAAACCTAAAGGTTAGTAAAGATATGCTAATTACATTCATCTCTAGGATATTAATAAAAAAAAATTTCTAAAACTATATATGTATGATTCCTAGTGGAAAATTGCACCCTTTCAACACAGAGACTAGGTTCATCCTAAGATTCTTGCCACTGATCTCATATTTTATGGGGTTTTCAAAATCTGAAGCTGTAATAAACCACAATGTTGGGAATCACAGATGCTATTACTGGAAGTCAAATACAGGCAATATTTTTAACCAAAATGACCAGCTTATTTTCAGCTTTGTCTGCTTAACTGAATAAGCATAGATCTTTATGTCTTGTATAGTAATCCAAACCAAAATGACTGTGGATACTTCCTGAAACAAAAAATTAGACCCAGTCATTGTATCCAATATCTGTATCATAGGTTGTATCCTATATCTGTATCAAATTCAGAAAAAAAAATCTGAAGTACACAAGCAAAGAAATATGAAAATGTCTACACCAAAATGAAAGCAAAAACTGAAGCCTCTCAACTAGCTATGACCAAATGTGTTAGCATCAATATCTATTATATAAACAAAAGTAATTTGCTATTTAGTAATACCAGCAGACAAAAAAAAAAAACAGTATGAACAATACAACACTCTGGATGTTACCTATAGGTGGAAAAAATGTTATGAATCAACACAAACTCCACTTCCCAGAATCTTCAGCCAAAAAAGAAAACTACAAGCCCAGTCACCTGACCCAATACATCAACCACTATCTTGTTTCAGTGGCCCGCTTCTAATCACGCAATTAGAAACCAAGACATTTAGAGTATATTTGTCTTGCTTCTAGCATTTCAGTAGTGACATTACTGAGCTTTTTGTTTGTGTATACACTCTGCCTGTGTTGATCACGTGTTGCTTATTGAGTTTTGCCTGATGATTGCATGATACTTTGCCTCTCTATCAACTTTGGTTTGCCTTTTTGGACTTAGAGCCAAACCCTGTCTACATAAGCTAGAGCTTTATTGATACTGATTGGCTTCTGGTCATTACACTAGTATATGTATTATTTGTAGCATTTCTATGATTATTTTAAAGGATGGGTAATTTAGCCATTTTAGACATGTCTCTATCAAATGCATATACACAAACATACGATCAGCAAGTTTAATAGATTAAATATGAGTTCATCAAAAGCTTACAAATACACGTTTATCATATGTTATTTTAAAATAAAGGTTTCAGCACCACGGACAGCGAAGATTTATTACGCTACCACAATCTACAAACATATGCGGTGTACTTCAGGCAGAAATGTATACGTATTCAAAACTGGACCATTTTATAACGTGATATAATAGGATGTTTAAGGAGGAAAAAAACTTTATGCAAGCAAAGTGCTGCTGAAGCCTTTTTTGTTGAAATTTGTGTACAGCTGTGCAAGTTTGACTTCCTGTGACATTTGACTTTGATGCTTCTGTTCCGTGTGCAGGAAATTAGTGGAGGTTCCGTAAAAGCTTGAACTTTTAAAATATATTTTCAGCCACAGTTTTATTAATAGAAAGCTGGTCACGAGTTAAAGGAATTCCAGGAGTCTTGTTTTGAGTTTTTGTTTTGAGTCTTGTTTTGAGTGATTGTTGGTCGAATTTTGTTGAAATGTTAGACTTATGTCGCAATCCAACAATCTAGCATATATGGCAAACAGGGGGACTACTGCTTTGCAGATAGGTATTAGTTTAAGTATTTAGTGATTAGAGAGCCACAAAATTACAGTCATAGGACAAACAGTTTTAGTGTTAATAAATATAATGTACAGCAGGTTAAATGTTATCTAATGTCTTACCGCATTAGAAGGCCTCCTCCTGCGATCTGGTATCACTAGAGTATTCCTATTACTGGCCGGATGCATTTCAGATCCGATGCTCATTCTGGGTCCAACTAACATGTAGCGTTTATCTCCGGATCTGTACTGGATGCTGTGACACAGAGTCCCGTCGTAATTTGTATCTTGTAAATACTTGGAGGAAAAGTCTGGAGATTTGGAGCACTGCATTACAATCAGCACAATGATACTGATGATGAAAAGAAATGAAACCGAACCCAAGGTAATAATCAAATAAAATGTAACGTTATTTTCTTCCTCTTCTTTTACAGTGTTTTTAACATCAGAAGTTGCAAAAGCCTCTTTGGGTTCAACAAGTTTAATGATCACAGTCGCTGTTGCTGAAAGTGACACGTTTCCATTATCTTTGACCAGTATGACCAGTTTATGTTCAGCCTCATCTGTTTCTGTGAAGGAGCGAAGGGTCCTTATCTGTCCTGTATAGCGGTCCAAACCAAACAGACTGTGGTCACTCACTTCCTGCACTGAAAATAATAACCAGCCGTTGTATCCTATATCCGCGTCATAGGCTCTCACTTTAGTCACCAAATGTCCTGCGTTGACATTGCGGGGAATCTCCTCCACACCTTCAGCAGAACCGTTAGCGCTGACTGGATATAAGATCACTGGAACATTGTCGTTCTGATCCAGAATGAACACGTTCACTGTCACGTTGCTGCTTAGAGACGGACTTCCAGAATCTGTAGCAAGCACGTGGAACTGGAACGTTTTGGTTGTTTCAAAGTCAAAACTCTTTAGTGCGCTAATAATGCCTGTTTCGGGATTGACGTTTAAGAATGTTGCCATATCATTCTTTTTCGTACGACTCTGTGAAATACTCGATCCTAATTGGTCCGTGTTTCTAATAATTTGGTAAGAAATCGCAGCATTTTCATTCAGATCCCTGTCAGAGGCGCTGACAGAGAATACCGAAGCACCGGGAACATTATTTTCCATCAAGTACAGTTCAAGAGGATTTTGGGTAAATTCCGGAATATTATCATTAACATCTGAAACTTGAACAGTCAAAGTTTTGAATGTGGACAGTGGAGGCTGGCCTAAATCAGTGGCTTTTATTACGATGTCATATTGTGAGACAAGTTCTCGGTCTAACCGTTGTTTAGTAGCTAATGAGTACATGTTCTCCTGAACGGATGACTTTAGCTCAAAGGGTACATCATTGGAGATACTACAAATAACTTTACCATTAACACCCATGTCTTTATCTGTGACACTAATTAAAGAAACAACAGTTCCAGGTTGGGAATCTTCGGGTATTACGTTAGAAAGTGATGTCACATCTATCTCTGGATAATTGTCATTTTCATCAGTAATCTTTATAATCACTCTGCAGTCAGTTGTCATTGGCGGCTGCCCTTTATCTGAGGCCTGGATGTTTAATCTATAAACTTCATTTTCTTCAAAGTCAATAGGCTCTTTAATTTGTATTTCACCGGTGATACCATCCAGGGTGAATGTGTCATGCACTTTTCGTCGAATAGTTTTACCAAAGCTGTACATTATATCGCCATTTAAGCCCTCATCTAAATCTGTCGCATTGACACGTACTACTGATGTGCCTGCGGGTGTATTCTCTCTCAGTGTAACATAATAAACATCTTTACTGCACACTGGACGGTTGTCATTGATATCAAGGACAGTAACAGTAATGTTTAATATACCTGATCTTGGAGGAGAGCCTCCATCTACTGCTGTCAAAACTAAGCTATGTTTTCCGTTTTGCTCTCTGTCTAAAGCCTTGTGTAAAACTAGAACGGGAGTTTTCTCCTCTTCTATATTATCCCTCATTTCTAAGTCAAAGTAGTTATTTTTTGATAGAGCATACGTCCGAATAGAATTAGTGCCGATGTCTGGATCACGTGCGCTTTGGAGCTCGAAGCGTGCCCCAATTAAAGTGTTTTCAGCGATTTCAAAATGCTGTTCTTTCTCGGGAAACCATGGGCTATGATCATTAACATCAGCGATTTCTACAACAACGTAATGAATCTCTAGCGGATTGTCCACGGCGATTTTTAAATTTAGGATGCATGAAGCAACGCCATCACATACCTCCTCTCTGTCGATTTTCTTAAGAACTGATAGGACACCATTGTTCTGATTTACCTGGAAAAAAGCACCGTTTGTTCCAGAAACGATACGAAACCGTCTGTCCACTAAAGTACTGACATCAAGACTCAGATCCTTCGCAATATTTCCCACAACCGAGCCCTCTTTCACTTCCTCTGGAATAAGGTACTTTATCTGAGCAGAAACCTGCCTCCCGAAACATATCAGCAACGTGAAACCTGTAGCAATCCAGCAGTACTCCCATCTGCGCCTTTGTTCGCCGTTATCCATCCTGGATTGTCTCTTTCAATCGGTATTTGGTCGCAACAGTGTGCTGTTTCTGTTCAATTACAAGTAATACACATGAATTCTTAATAATCCAACATTAATGATATTAAGAAGAGTGACATTTTTCTATAAACAGCAGCTCTCGTGTTAGTCAAACTGGTGTCTTCTCGGAGAAAGAAGAAAAGAGACTTGCGCAAAACACAACAGTGGGCAGGGCTACGCACCTCCTCTCTGTCCTTATGTAACACTGACCCCGTATGGCTATATCAGTGAGAAACATGAACATCTATGTTTCCAGCATAAACAATGAAATGACTGTCAGGTAAAACATCACCAGCAGTTTTATATCCTGAGCTTGCTTAAGAGCAGTTATGAGATACATTAAATATTTGACATTCCATCTGGCAAAACTTTAAAGCAGTGCAATCCATATTTATAGTTTAATATGAGACTATTAATCTGTATTTCCATATTATTACGATCTTCGTTATCATTATTATTTATTATTATTTTTTTTTTTGATGAATGTAAATAGCATAAAGATGATAAATTGTTAAAGACAGCCTATTTAAACATCATATTATTTAAACTTAGTGCTCAGGAATTTAATCAGACCTGGTTTTGTACACACAATTATTAAAGTCATCAGATAAGGTTAAAATCTCCAAAATACAGATAAGAACCGATAATATAAAAATTCGAGCAACATATTAAAAGAAATGGCTTTGAATATTGTGATATTCGAGGCATTTGACGACATGTGCTGTATATGATTCTCTTTATGTATATGAGGATTCTCTTTTTAGTAAAGATGATTGACTCGCCTCTTACCTCACCGGAAGTTCTCCTCCTGCGATCTGGTATCACTAGAGTATTCCCATTACTGCCTGGAACTAGAGTAGAACCGATGCTCATTCTGGGTCCAACTAACATGTAGCGTTTATCTCCGGATCTGTACTGGATGCTGTGACACAGAGTCCCGTCGTAATTCGTATCTTGTAAATACTTGGAGGAAAAGTCTGGAGATTTGGAGCACTGCATTACAATCAGCACAATGATACTGATGACAAAAAGAAATGAAACCGAACCCAAGGTAATGATCAAATAAAATGTAACGTTATTTTCTTCCTCTTCTTTTACAGTGTTTTTAACATCGGACGCAGCAAAAGCCTCTTTGGGTTCAACAAGTTTAATAATCACAGTCGCTGTTGCTGAAAGTGACACGTTTCCATTGTCTTTGACCAGTATGACCAGTTTATGTTCAGCTTCATCTGTTTCTGTGAAGGAGCGAAGGGTCCTTATCTGTCCTGTATAGCGGTCCAAACCAAACAGACTGTGGTCACTCACTTCCTGCACTGAAAATAATAACCAGCCGTTGTATCCTATATCCGCGTCATAGGCTCTCACTTTAGTCACCAAATGTCCTGCGTTGACATTGCGGGGAATCTCCTCCACACCTTCAGCAGAACCGTTAGCGCTGACTGGATATAAGATCACTGGAACATTGTCGTTCTGATCCAGAATGAACACGTTCACTGTCACGTTGCTGCTTAGTGACGGACTTCCACAATCTGTAGCAAGCACGTGGAACTGGAACGTTTTGGCTACTTCATAATCAAAACTCTTTAGCGCATGAATAACTCCTGTTTCAGAGTTAATGCTTAGAAATGTAGGCCAGTTGTTCTTTGCACCATCTCCTCTAAGAATGCTGTATGAGATTACTGCATTTTCATTCGTGTCTTTGTCTGATGCAGTTACAGAAAATATAGAAGCACCGGGAATGTTATTTTCCATTAAATATAGTTCAATAGGATTATGAGAAAACTCTGGACTATTATCATTCACATCTGATATTTGCACATTCAAACTCTTTTGTGCAGTTAGAGAAGGCTGGCCCAGGTCTGTGGCTGTTAAAGTAATGTCGTAATGGGAAATCTCTTCTCTGTCTAAATACGAGTTTGTAATTAAAGAGTACATATTTTCCTGTACAGACGGTTTTAGTTCAAAAGGTATGTTTGATGACAGAGAACATATAACTTTCCCGTTTACACCAGAGTCTTTGTCTGAAACACTGATTAAAGAAATAACTGTTCCGGGTTTGGAATCTTCAGGCACTACGTTAGAGAGTGATGTAACTTCTATTTCAGGAGCGTTATCATTCACATCTAAAATTTTCACAGTGACCCTGCAGTTGACAGTCATCGGAGGTGTGCCTTTATCAGAGGCCAAAACATCTAATCTGTGCACATCAATGTTTTCAAAATCTATTTCGCCTTTTACTCGTATTTCACCGGAAACTGTATCCAGATCAAATACATCATAAATTTTACGGTTTAAGTTGCTACCAAGAGAGTATACGATCTCTCCATTCGAACCCTCGTCTAGATCTGTTGCGTTTACTCTTAACACAGTAGTACCTATCGGAACGTTTTCCTGTAAATGTACCGTGTAAACCTCTTGACTGAAGACTGGACGATTGTCATTGATATCGAGAACAGTGACGGTGACATTTAATGTTCCAGATCTTGATGGATTTCCACCATCTACTGCTGTCAGTGTCAGTTCGTGTTCAGCTTTACGCTCTCTATCTAATGCTTTCTGTAAAACCAGGAAAGGTACCTTTTCGTCATCCCTGTCTTTTATTTCTAAATCGAAATGTTCGTTTTTGCTTAATTTGTAAGAGCGCACAGAATGTATGCCAATGTCAGGATCGCGCGCACTTTGGAGCTGAAAGCGCGCACCCGGTATTGTGCTCTCCGCTATCTCTACTCTTTGTTGCTTATCTGGAAATCTAGGCGCATTGTCATTTATATCCGTAATGTCTACTACCACATAATGAATCTCCAGTGGTCTGTCTACTGCGATTTTGAGGTTAAATACACAGGGATTGCTGCTGTCACATACCTCCTCTCTGTCGATTTTTTTATCAACATGCAAGACGCCATTGTTCTGGTTTACTTGGAAAAAACCGTCCTTAGATCCAGAAACGATACGGAAGCGTCTGTCCACCAATGTACTTACATCCAGATCCAAATCCTTCGCAATGTTTCCCACAACTGTTCCCTCTTTTACCTCCTCTGGAATAGAGTACCTTATCTGAGCACAAACCTGCTTCTCTAAGCACAGCAGCAAATAAACACGTAGCGCAAGCCAGCAGTACTCCCATATACGCCATTGTGTGCCTTTATCCATCCTTAGATGATTCCTTAAAACGGTTTTGGACGTAAAATACGATTTTTTATATTAAATTACAGAAGATAAACGTCCATGCTGAATAATCCATTCGTGACATTAACACTATTGTGTTAATAAAATAAAGCAGCTCTTGTGCCAGTCAATCCCGCGTCTCCCTGGATCTAGAACAAAACATGTACATACAGCAGTGGGCGGGAATTGCTATTCTCTCTCCCTATGTAACACTGACCCCATCTGGTCACTGAAACAATTTGTTTTGATAAGTTGTAAAATATAAAAAAAAGATAGTTTTCCACAATAATGAACCGAATAATTAGCAGGCAAAGGATCCGCACTAGCTTTAGATATTGAGTTTGTTAAAGGGGAGTTGTACGATCCGGGATCTCAAATATCTGACATCCTAAACCTGTCAAGACTCTAAAGCAGTATAAACCATATATACAGGTCCATAGTCTATATTTTAAATCAGTAACAATTTAGAAAGTGGTGTTCAACACTGATAGAATTCTGTTTTGCAAAATCGGAGGAGTGTAATTGTATAACATTTTAAGTATTTTAATTTATTAATATTTATTATTATTATTATTATTATTATTATTATTATTATTATTATTATTATTATTATTGGTAGTGGTGGTGGTGATGGCATTAGAAGTAGTTGTAGTATTTTAATGACTCATCCCTCGATATCACTGAAATGCTAGAAAATGATGTTATATAAACAGTATGAGGCAAGACCGAACAAATAGAGACTGAACAAAAAACCTTCTGGGAGAATCAGAGAGTTCAACCTCAGCAAACTGCACACGTGATCGTTTCTCGATAGTAACAGACCCTCTTCATTTAAGATGCTCCAGACGAACACAGCCAGATAGAATGTTTTATCAGTACTATGGAAAGCCTGTCGCCTATTATAGCAAAAGAAACTGCTCATCTCTTCACATGTCAGAAACGAATTTATCTCATCTCAGAAGTGCGCAAGAATGGACATTTCCGTTACTGCAGTTTGCATAAACCTAAAAAATGACGTGTAAAATAAAGGATAGATTGCAGTAAAACTGGCAAAAATAATTTAACTCTTACCTCCATAGAAGCTCTCTTCCTGCGATCTGGTATCACTAGAGTATTCCCATTACTGCCTGGAACTAGAGTAGAACCGATACTCATTCTGGGTCCAACTAACATGTAGCGTTTATCTCCGGATCTGTACTGGATGCTGTGACACAGAGTCCCGTCGTAATTTGTATCTTGTAAATACTTGGAGGAAAAGTCTGGAGATTTGGAGCACTGCATTACAATCAGCACAATGATACTGATGATGAAAAGAAATGAAACCGAACCCAAGGTAATAATCAAATAAAATGTAACGTTGTTTTCTTCCTCTTCTTTTACAGTGTTTTTAACATCAGAAGCTGCAAAAGCCTCTTTGGGTTCAACAAGTTTAATAATCACAGTCGCTGTTGCTGAAAGTGACACGTTTCCATTGTCTTTGACCAGTATGATCAGTTTATGTTCAGCTTCATCTGTTTCTGTGAAGGAGCGAAGGGTCCTTATCTGTCCTGTATAGCGGTCCAAACCAAACAGACTGTGGTCACTCACTTCCTGCACTGAAAATAATAACCAGCCGTTGTATCCTATATCCGCGTCATAGGCTCTCACTTTAGTCACCAAATGTCCTGCGTTGACATTGCGGGGAATCTCCTCCACACCTTCAGCAGAACCGTTAGCGCTGACTGGATATAAGATCACTGGAACGTTGTCGTTCTGATCCAGAATGAACACGTTCACTGTCACGTTGCTGCTTAGTGACGGACTTCCACAATCTGTAGCGAGCACGTGGAACTGGAACGTTTTGGCTACTTCATAATCAAAACTCTTTAGCGCGTGAATAACTCCTGTTTCAGAGTTAATGCTTAGAAATGTAGGCCAGTTGTTCTTTGCACCATCTCCTCTAAGAATGCTGTATGAGATTACTGCATTTTCATTCGTGTCTTTGTCTGATGCAGTTACAGAAAATATAGAAGCACCGGGAATGTTATTTTCCATTAGATATAGTTCAATAGGATTATGAGAAAACTCTGGACTATTATCATTCACATCTGATATTTGCACATTCAAACTCTTTTGTGCAGTTAGAGAAGGCTGGCCCAGGTCTGTGGCTGTTAAAGTAATGTCGTAATGGGAAATCTCTTCTCTGTCTAAATGTGCGTTTGTAATTAAAGAGTACATATTTTCTTGTAAGGAAGGTTTTAGTTCAAAAGGTATGTTTGATGACAGAGAACATACGACTTTGCCGTTTACACCAGAGTCTCTGTCTAAAATACTGATTAAAGAAATAACTGTTCCGGGTTTGGAATCTTCAGGCACTACGTTAGAGAGTGACATAATTTCTATTTCAGGAGCGTTATCATTCACATCTAAAATTTTCACAGTGACCCTGCAATCCACAGTCATCGGAGGTGAGCCTTTATCAGAGGCCAAAACATCTAATCTGTACACATCAATGTTTTCAAAATCTATTTCGCCTTTTACTCGTATTTCACCGGAAACTGTATCCAGATCAAATACATCATAAATTTTACGGTTTAAGTTGCTACCAAGAGAGTATACGATCTCTCCATTCGAACCCTCGTCTAGATCTGTTGCGTTTACTCTTAACACAGTAGTACCTATCGGAACGTTTTCCTGTAAATGTACCGTGTAAACCTCTTGACTGAAGACTGGACGATTGTCATTGTTATCGAGAACAGTGACGGTGACATTTAATGTTCCAGATCTTGACGGATTTCCACCATCTACTGCTGTCAGTGTCAGTTCGTGTTCAGCTTTACGCTCTCTATCTAATGCTTTCTGTAAAACCAGGAAGGGTACCTTTTCGTCATCCCTGTCTCTTATTTCTAAATCAAAATATTCGTTTTTGCTTAATTTATAAGAGAGTACTGAATTTCTATCAATATCTGGATCATGCGCACGTTGTAGCTGAAAGCGCGCACCCGGTGATGCATTTTCTGCGATTTCTATTTTTTGTTGCTTATCTGGAAATCTAGGCGCATTGTCATTTATATCCGTAATGTCTACTACCACATAATGAACCTCCAGTGGTCTGTCTACTGCGATTTTGAGGTTAAATACACAGGGATTGCTGCTGTCACATACCTCCTCTCTGTCGATTTTTTTATGTACATACAAGACGCCATTGTTCTGGTTTACCTGAAATAGAATTTCTTGAGCGCCAGAAACGATACGTAAGCGTCTTTCCACCAAAGTACTGACATCAAGACCCAAGTCCCTTGCAATATTTCCTATAAACGATCCCTCTTTTACTTCCTCCATGACAGAGTACCTTATCTGAGCCGAAATCTGCCTGGCGAAGCACAGCAGCAAAAAGAGTTGCACTGAAATCCAGCAGTACTCCCATCTCCGCCTTTGTTCACCACCGCTCATCCCGACTGATGATCTTCAATTGATTTTAATTGCGAACAAAGCCCCTGCTATCAGAATCCGTGCTATTGTATCGTAAGGGTCGTATCTGTATAGAAGACTCTAGGTTAAAAAAGTATCTATTTATATATTCGAAAGATGCAGTGACTCAAATGCTCTGTCCTCTCGTGCATCAGGAACCAAACTGCATCGCGCATATCAGTAAAACGATCAGGATTAAGGTTAGATTTTCTTAGAACAACACTGACATCATGTGGTTGATTTTTTTTTTTTTCAGTAGAAAAAAAATATGTTGTTTTTATAATAATGACCTGACAGTGAATCAGAATTTCAGATCTAATCCAATATGTATCACAGGTACTGAAGATCCCGTGGAAATTTCTACACTTAAAAAAATAAAATAAAGCATTAAGTCAACAACAAAAAAAATAATCGCTGTGCATGAACATCTCTGAGTTACTCCAACTGTTGCTAGAAATACGTTTATCGATCACAATGTTCTGAATATGGTGAATTACGGTTTAAGCCATAATAAAAAGCATTTCTAAGTAACAAACTTAATAACTGTCGACATGACCAGAAGTTTTAAAATTGACTGCATATAAAAATCTAAAATATAAAAAGTTGTCCAAACTAGGGTTTATTTGTTCAATATTCGAAAGTATACAGCACAGTTTCAATAAAAAAAATTAAGGCAATATTTTGCGTTAAGCTTTTTGGGTTATGCCAACTGTTGTCAATGAAAAACTACTGCATATTTTCAGCTCTGGAGAGTCTGAACTTTTGAATATATTTGTACAGCTCTAAAATACAACACCAGTTCTAACAGAAGTCTTAAGTGCCACCCACCCAGGCTTGCCAGACACATTTCATGCATGTATTGGAGCAATATTAACTACACTGTAAATATCTATGATTATGATGATTACGTTTAAGGCTATGTGAATGCAGAATGCAAAATGGCGCGGAGCTACATCATACACTGAATCTTGCTCTGGCACAGCAACCGGAAGACATAGTCTATGTCTCAAAACAGTATATCTGACAAGATGTATGCTTTGAAACAAAAAAATGTTATTTTCATAAAACAGCACAGAATAGAAATCTATTGACATATATTACATTAATGGTTATTTCATCCCCTATAATAGGCTCCGCAGAACATCAACATTAATTAAGTAAGTATTTGTCTTGTTCTCCTTTTGCTACAGCAGCATTGCAGGGTAGACGTGCCAGAATCCAGTGTTTTATTAGCTCTCCAACAGAATTCTGCTTCAATGCAAATAATTTTAATCATATAATTGCCCATTTACACTCAACATTAGATGTAGCGCACCTGCTGGTCTGTGGACTGTGGCAAATTTATGGAAAGCTAGCTAATTAGTATGTGTCTACACTGACATTCAACACAGCCGCAAAATGAGCGGAATATAATCACCACACAATCGCAAGCAATAAAGAGTCATAAAGAAAATATGTTTGTAATGGTAAAAATGCTGACATTTTTCATGAAAAACGTGCTGTGTATTTCTGTGATTTGTTCTCAGTCGAGCTCTGAAAACTTGCTCAGGCATGTGAAGTGGGCAGGGAATTCAGAAGAATGTGTAGAAATTAAGTTGCCAAACAAACTTAATAAAGGTACCAATAATTACATTTTGTTCTATCATTTTATCAAAGATTTTAAGCTTGAGTTATAGTTGAAACGATACTTATCATTTGCGTGTCATCAGAACTCAATAACAAACAAATAATCTATTATAAAACTTGACTTTTTAAATCTCGCAACAATACATGTATTTAAGTATTGGCTAAAGATCTGTGGTTTGCAGTTATTCCTGCTACATATGTAATTTTTAAACAGAAAGAGGCGTTGTGTGTTATATCCACCTATAGCTGAAGGAATATTACAGTTATGAAACAAAACATTCTTTCATAACCACGACCCAGATCGTTACCTCATCCATAATGTAACATGTAATGAAATAGTACATGGTACAATCATTTTTTGGTAAAGTAATGAAAAAGTTTGTTTTCCATAATGCTTTTTTTTCCTAATTGGATTTTAACAATAATTACCAACTGTTTCAGCAAGGCACCATATAGAACAACCCCACAATCTAACAAACTCCTAAAAAGGGAATTCAATCTACTACACCCGTTCAACACACGAAAATAATACCGTCTGACAAAGAACACAATGCAATGTGCAATGAAAACAGGTGTAAAAGTATGGCCAAACAATCCAGTATTATATCCTTTAGGAAGCTTATATGCTGCGTAATTTATGAAATAGAATATTATACAATTGATTTTTTTTTTAATTAAATTTTAATTCGATTCTTACCTCACCAGAAGTTCTCCTCCTGCGATCTGGTATCACTAGAGTATTTGCATTACTGCCAGGAACTAGAGTAGAACCGATACTCGTTCTGGGTCCAACTAACATGTAGCGTTTATCTCCGGATCTGTACTGGATGCTGTGACACAGAGTCCCGTCGTAATTTATATCTTGTAAATACTTGGAGGAATAGTCTGGAGATTTGGAGCACTGCATTACAATCAACACGATGATACTAAAGATAAAAAGAAATGAAACCGAACCCAAGGTAATGATCAAATAAAATGTAACGTTATTTTCTTCCTCTTCTTTTACAGTGTTTTTAACATCGGACGCAGCAAAAGCCTCTTTGGGTTCAACAAGTTTAATGATCACAGTCGCTGTTGCTGAAAGTGACACGTTGCCATTGTCTTTGACCAGTATGACCAGTTTATGTTCAGCCTCATCTGTTTCTGTGAAGGAGCGAAGGGTCCTTATCTGTCCTGTATAGCGGTCCAAACCAAACAGACTGTGGTCACTCACTTCCTGCACTGAAAATAATAACCAGCCGTTGTATCCTATATCCGCGTCATAGGCTCTCACTTTAGTCACCAAATGTCCTGCGTTGGCATTGCGGGGAATCTCCTCCACACCTTCAGCAGAACCGTTAGCGCTGACTGGATATAAGATCACTGGAACGTTGTCGTTCTGATCCAGAATGAACACGTTCACTGTCACGTTGCTGCTTAGAGACGGACTTCCAGAATCTGTAGCGAGCACGTGGAACTGGAAAGTTTTGGCTGCTTCATAATCAAAACTCTTTAGCGCATGAATAACTCCTGTTTCAGAATTTATATTGAGGAAAGACGCAATATTTTGTTCTCCTCCTTTAATAATTTGGTAAGTGATCGCAGCATTTTCATGCTCGTCTTTGTCCGAAGCGCTAACAGAAAATATGGATGCACCAGGGGAGTTGTTCTCAAGTAAGTATAACTCAAGAGGGTTCTGAGGAAATTCTGGGCTGTTGTCATTTACATCTGATATTTGGACTCTTAATGTTTTAATTGAAGATAGGGGCGGCTGTCCCAAATCTGTAGCTCTTACTGTTATTTCGTAATGTGATATAAGCTCTCGATCTAATCGTGCACTGATCACTAACGAATACATATTTTCTTTAAATGACGGCTTCAGCTCGAAAGGTACGTTGTCTAATGTGCTACAAACGACCTTTCCATTGACCCCAGAGTCTTTGTCAGTTACACTGATGATAGAAATTACAGTTCCTATTTTTGAATTTTCGGGGACCACGTCAGACAGAGACGTAATATCTATCTCAGGTTTGTTGTCATTTATATCAGCTACTTTTATCATAACTCTACAGTTACTTGTCTTAGGTGGTTGTCCTTTATCTGAGGCCGTAATAATAGCCCTAAAGGTATCAGCAGTCTCGAAGTCTACGTCGCCCTTTACGGTAACTTCGCCTGTATTTCTGTCTAATTCAAAAGTATTGTACACCTTTTTGTCAAGGTTTTTCACAAAAGAAAATGTTATGTTTCCATTTGAGCCTTCGTCTAAATCAGTAGCATTGACTTTGAAAACAAGAGCACCCACTTGAGCATTTTCTTCTATTGTAACAGAATAAAGTTCCTGGCTGAATTTTGGTCTGTTATCATTTTCATCTAAAACTATCACTGAAATGTTGATGCTCCCCGATCGTGTTGGGGTTCCGCCGTCCATGGCGGTCAGCGTCAAATTATGTCTTTTTTGTTGCTCCCTGTCCAACGACTTGCGTAATTTTAAAATTGGTATTTGTCCTTCTCCTCCATTTTCACGAAGCACAAGTTCGAAATGTTCACTTTGGCTTAATTTATAAAAGCGAACTGTATTTATGCCAGAATCGGGGTCGCGTGCAGGCTGCAACTGAAACTCCTCACCGGGCACAGTGGATTCAGATATTTCAATAAGCTGTTCGTTATCAGTAAAACTCGGCGAATGATCGTTTACGTCAGTAACTTCGACTTCCACGTAATGAATTTCTAGGGGCTTCTCCACAATGAGTTTTAGATTAATCGAACATGCACTGGTGCCATCACATATCTCCTCTCTGTCTATTTTCTCATGAATGGACAAAACCCCATTGTTCGGATTTAATTCAAAAAGGGCGTCATTAGAACCAGAAACCAAACGGAGTCGCCTGTCTAACAAAGTACTTACATCAAAACCCAAATCTTTAGCAATATTTCCCACAACAGATCCTGGTTTCATCTCCTCGGGAGTAGAGTACCGTATCTGGGCAGACACTCCTTCTGTGAAGCACATCAGCAAAGAAAAGCACAGCGAGATCCAGTATGTCTGCCGTTTGCGCCTTTGTCTTCCACCTTCCATCGCTAAAGATGACAATTCAAGACAAACAAATCCAAATGAATGTAGTTTTCTTTTTTTAGTTAATGGTCTATTCTCAAGCACTGAATCTGAGGATCTGTTGTCTCTTCATTTTATAAAACTGCCGTCGTCCGAGATAATCGCCATCCTCCTAATCATACAACAGTCAGCACGTTTACGTTGACCTGCTACTGCCTGACGCAAAGCAATCCAGCAAGGCCTGTACTCCATTAAGTTTCTTATGCATCAGTGACACCTTGAGGTCTACTTAAGGCAAGAGCGCAATGTTCTTTTTTACCCTTCTTTGAAAGCTCCTCACTAAAAAATTATAATCCCTGAAAACACAACACTAGTGTCTTTTTAGCCATCATGTAAGCAGGTTCACCAGCAAAAAGAAAACCTTTGAAACGAATATAAACAGACCCACGTTTTGTAACTAGTAAGCTGAAACTTAATAGCACATAATACAAAGACACAGCTATTATTATTATTATTATTATTATTATTGTTGTTGTTGTTGTTGTTGTTGCTGTTGTTATATATTAGCAGGAGGTATATTATGACAGGCCCTGTAGGTAAAAGATTGTGACATTTTCCAAGCGCATTAAATAGTTAAGTTCAGGATAAAAATTCACAAAGCTGAATCTATGTAATTTAAAGAAATCTTACTCGTCCACAAGAAATATTTAAGTAACTACATGGAATTTTCTTTTGTTTCGTAAGAATAAGTATAGAAGAATTTTACAACCGCTAATAAGTAGTCGTTTCATTTTAGCACCATGGAGCGCTCTCTACCATCTCTACCAGAAAGATAACATACATTAATATACAATATGTATGTATGGCCGGTTGTGGAGGAATCTCAGTAAAATTCGACAACAAACGTATTACATATAACGTTTCTGTCTTACCTCATCAGAAGTTCTCCTCCTGTGATCTTGTATCACTAGAGTATTCCCATTACTTCCAGAAACTAGAGTAGAACCGATGCTCGTTCTGGGTCCAACTAACATGTAGCGTTTATCTCCGGATCTGTACTGGATGCTGTGACACAGAGTCCCGTCGTAATTTGTATCTTGTAAATACTTGGAGGAAAAGTCTGGAGATTTGGAGCACTGCATTACAATCAGCACAATGATACTGATGATGAAAAGAAATGAAACCGAACCCAAGGTAATGATCAAATAAAATGTAACGTTGTTTTCTTCCTCTTCTTTTACTGCGTTTTTAACATCAGAAGCTGCAAAGGCCTCTTTGGGTTCAACAAGTTTAATGATCACAGTCGCTGTTGCTGAAAGTGAAACGTTTCCATTATCTTTGACCAGTATGACCAGTTTATGTTCAGCCTCATCTGTTTCTGTGAAGGAGCGAAGGGTCCTTATCTGTCCTGTATAGCGGTCCAAACCAAACAGACTGTGGTCACTCACTTCCTGCACTGAAAACAATAACCAGCCGTTGTATCCTATATCTGCGTCATAGGCTCTCACTTTAGTCACCAAATGTCCTGCGTTGACATTGCGGGGAATCTCCTCCACACCTTCAGCAGAACCGTTAGCGCTGACTGGATATAAGATCACTGGAACGTTGTCGTTCTGATCCAGAATGAACACGTTCACTGTCACGTTGCTGCTTAGTGACGGACTTCCAGAATCTGTAGCGAGCACGTGGAACTGGAACGTCTTTACTGTCTCAAAGTCAAAACTTTTAAGCGCATGTATAACTCCTGTTTCAGAATGGATGTTGAGGAACGATGCTATGTCGTTGAGTTTATCCACCCCTCTGAGAATATTATAAGAAATTAAAGCGTTTTCATTTACATCACTATCAAATGCGCTGATACAGAATATAGAAGCGCCTGGAAAATTATTTTCAAATATATACAGTTCAACAGGGTTTTGGGTAAATACTGGCTTGTTATCATTCACATCTGAAATTTGCACGCTCAGTGTTTTAGTGGTGAATAACGGAGGCTGCCCTAGGTCTGTGGCTGTAATTGTTATGTCATAATATGAAACTAGCTCTCTGTCCAGTTGTTCTTTAATCACTAATGAGTACATGTTCTCCTGAATTGATGGTTTTAATTCAAATGGTACAATTTCTGATATAGCGCACTTGACCTTTCCATTTACACCAGTGTCTCTGTCACTAAAACTAATTAGCGATATTACAGTTCCAGGTCTGGTATCCTCAGGAACTATGTTGGACAATGAAGTTATCTCTATGCATGGCTGATTGTCATTTTCATCTAGTATCTTTATGATAACTCTGCAATCAGTGGTCAAAGGAGGCTGCCCGCCGTCTGAGGCTTGAATATCTAGCTTGTAAATGTTAGTCTTTTCAAAATCTACTTCGCCCTTTACTCGAATTTCACCTGTTATTTTATCTAAAACGAAAATATCAAACGCGTTTTGGTCTTTGTCTCCCCCGAAACTAAAAGACACTTCCCCATTTACACCGTCATCATTATCAATTGCCTGTAATTTCAACACCAAAGTTCCAATCGGTTTGTTTTCTTTCAGCTCTGCCGTATACACGTCTTGACTAAATATAGGAAGATTGTCATTAACATCAAGGACAATAATGGTTATATTGAGTGTACCTGACCTATGTGGGCTTCCTCCATCAAATGCAGTTAAGATTAAATTATGCTCAGCTCTGCTTTCCCGATCGAGTGGCTTCTGTAAGACCAGAAATGGAAGCTTGTCTTCTCCCCTGTCCCTAATTTCCACATCAAAATGCTGGTTTTGGCTTAATTTGTATAATCGAACGGAGTTCTCTCCAATGTCAGGGTCACGAGCAGCTTGTAACTGAAAACGGGTATTTTGAACAGCTGATTCCGCTATTTCAAGACGTTTCTCTTTTTCCGTAAACATAGGAGAGTGGTCATTTACATCTGTAACTTCCACACCTATGTAATGAATCTCAAGTGGGTCTTCAACTACTATTTTCAAATTTATCACGCAAGGGTTATTTCCAGAACATATTTCCTCTCTGTCGATTTTCTTCTCGGTGTACAAAACGCCATTGTTCTTGTTTAGGTGGAAAAGAGCACTGTCAGATCCGGACACAATACGAAGCCGTCTGTCCACCAACGTACTAATATCAAAACCTAAATCCTTAGCGATATTCCCTACAATAGAGCCTTCTTTCAATTCTTCCGGAATAGAGTACCTTATCTGGGCCGTAATCCTGTTCCCAAGGCACATTAGCAAAGAAACTCGGAGAACAATCCACGCGCAATCCCATCTGCGCCTTTGTCTGTTGTTATCCATCACGAACAATCACCTTTAAAGACCAAGCAAATCGCCGAAGATAAAATCACGTCATGAGCATTTTCTTCGAAATGCTAGAATAGGAAGGAATTTCTTTTCCACATTCTAGTAAGGTGTTTTTGATATTAGTCAGTTTATCGTCGTGCTCTCTGCAGTCCTCCAAACGCTTTGCATGAGAAAACAGTGGATGGGCAGGGCCTGACATTTGGAAAGGATTGTGGTGTAGTACTGACACCTTGAGGCCTGTTCTATGAGAACAAATTTCATTGTCTGCTAATATATATGATTGAAAAAAAACCTCAACTACTGCTTGCTACGCTTTAACACGTTCAACAAATATTTCATAAGCTATGACAAACAACCAGAACAACAACAGTAACAACAACAACAACGAATTTTCAATTACAAGCTCTGTCGACAATTAAAGTAAACTGGTAGCTATTAGTAGGCTTTTTTAACAGCACACATTTGCCGGGTGGGTACTTTACACTAGATGAAAAAAGACTGAGATTGCAACAAACATCAAACTAGTAAATATGCAACCCCCACAATATTATATTTGAACCAACCCATTACGCGCGGTAAATCCGAAACACAAAGGATAAATTAAGTGCGCTGTTTGCTTCGTCACTTGAGAATTCTTTAAGGGCTTTGTGTTTCAGTGACAATATTAACAATAATATTAGCAGCAAAACTGGTGTAAATGCTAGGCTGACACATTCTAATGGAAGAATACAACCAATCCTGCGGTTGTACTGGCAACCAGCCGTTATGCTGCGTTGTCTATCCAAAGATCTGGTGAGCATAATGTGAAGTAACTAAGCAAAATTACCCAAACCGCTCAACTCAGTATCTTTGTATCTCTACAAGGCAAGGGGAGTATAACAGTACCCCATAAGTGTCACACTGTGAAAAGCTCGGGAAGAATAATCATATTCTTGAAGATAGCATAGCGTTTTGCATTTCAGCAATATAAGTGTTGTTTGTATCTAGATAAGGAAGTGTATGGTATACTATGCGTAAAAATGTAGCAGTTATCAAAGCGAGTGCCGCTTACCTCACCAGAAGTTCTCCTCCTGCGATCTGGTATCACTAGAGTATTCGCATTACTTCCTGGAACTAGAGTAGAACCGATGCTCGTTCTGGGTCCAACTAACATGTAGCGTTTATCTCCGGATCTGTACTGGATGCTGTGACACAGAGTCCCGTCGTAATTTGTATCTTGTAAATACTTGGAGGAAAAGTCTGGAGATTTGGAGCACTGCATTACAATCAACACAATAATACTGATGATGAAAAGAAATGAAACCGAACCCAAGGTAATGATCAAATAAAATGTAACTTTGTTTTCTTCCTCTTCTTTTACAGTGTTTTTAACATCAGAAGCTGCAAAAGCCTCTTTGGGTTCAACAAGTTTAATAATCACAGTCGCTGTTGCTGAAAGTGACACGTTGCCATTGTCTTTGACCAGTATGACCAGTTTATGTTCAGCCTCATCTGTTTCTGTGAAGGAGCGAAGGGTCCTTATCTGTCCTGTATAGCGGTCCAAACCAAACAGACTGTGGTCACTCACTTCCTGCACTGAAAATAATAACCAGCCGTTGTATCCTATATCCGCGTCATAGGCTCTCACTTTAGTCACCAAATGTCCTGCATTGACATTGCGGGGAATCTCCTCCACACCTTTAGCAGAACCGTTAGCGCTGACTGGATATAAGATCACTGGAACGTTGTCGTTCTGATCCAGAATGAACACGTTCACTGTCACGTTGCTGCTTAGAGACGGACTTCCACAATCTGTAGCGAGCACGTGGAACTGGAACGTCTTTGTTGTTTCAAAGTCAAAGCTCTTAAGTGCATGTATAACACCTGTTTCTGTATTAATATTCAAAACTGACCACATGTCATTAGACCTCGCTTCACCTTTCATAATTTGATATGTGATTTCCGCGTTTTCGTTCAGGTCTTTGTCAGTTGCGCTCACCGAGAATATGGAAGAGCCTGGAACATTGTTTTCTGTTAAGTAAAGCTCAAGTGGATTTTGAGGAAATTCTGGAAGGTTATCATTTATGTCTGATACCTGCAAATTTAGAGATTTAAAAGAGGACAAAGCAGGTTGGCCCATGTCTTTAGCCGTTAAGACAATATCATAGTGGGATATGAGCTCTCTGTCTAAGCGTTTACTTGTAATTAATGAATATACGTTATCTTCAACAGATGGCTTTAGCTCAAATGGCAAACCACCTGAGATGCTACAAATGACTTTGCCATTAATTCCAGAGTCTTTGTCTGTAACACTAATCAGAGAAATAACAGTTCCTGGTTTTGAGTCCTCTGGAACAGTGTTTAGTATTGAGGTTATTTCTATTTCAGGTTTATTATCGTTCACGTCTACTATTTTGATGATAACTCTGCAGTCGACAGAGAGCGGAGGCTGTCCTTTATCAGAGGCCTGTACGTTTAATCTATAGGTCTGAATGTCCTCAAAATCGATTTCCTTTTTGACTTTAATTTCTCCAGTAATGCGGTCTACTTGAAAAATATCTTGAATTTTACTTTTTGTATTTCTACCCCACGAATACTCTATTTCTCCATTGCTGCTTTCATCCGGGTCAGTAGCATTCACTCTCATTACAATTTTTCCAACAGAGACGTCTTCAGGTAAAGATAACGAGTACACGTCTTGGCTGCAAACGGGCTGATTGTCATTTGTATCAAGGACAGTTATAGTTATGTTAAGATTCCCGGATTTTGGTGGATTTCCACCGTCTAGAGCCGTTAAAAGTAATTCATGTTCAGGGGAACTTTCCCGATCCAAATATTTTTGTAACACAAGCGACGGAATTTTATCCTCATCACCATCTCTTATTTCCAAAGTAAAATGTTCATTTTGACTTAATTTGTAAGTGCGAATTGAATTAGCACCAATATCTGGATCTCGTGCTGGTTGCAAATCAAGTCGTGCACCTGGAGCTTTATTTTCTGCTACCTCTAAATTTAAGTGTTTATCCGCAAAACTGGGAGCATGGTCGTTTATGTCAACTATTTCAATTCCAACGTAATGAATTTGAAGAGGATTCTCTACAGCAATTTTTATGTTTATCAAGCACACATCATTACCGTCACATATTTTCTCTCTGTCGATTTTCTTTTGAACGTACAAGATTCCATTGTCCTGGTTTACCTTGAAAAGCGCGTCCTTAGATCCAGAAACGATACGCAATTGTCTGTCCACCAAAGTACCAACATTAAAACCCAAATCCTTAGCAATGTTTCCCACAACTGTTCCTTCTTTAACCTCCTCCGGAACAGAGTACCTTATCTGACCTGAAACCCGCTCCACGAAGCACAATAGCAAAGAGAAACACAGCGCAATCCAGCAGTACTCCCATTTTCGCCTTTGTCCTCCGTCGTCCATCGCGGACGGAAATATTCAAATTAATCGAGAACAAACTGTCAATAATTTTCATGAATCGTGGTCGGTTAAAGGTTATAACAAATATATCACACAGATGTAACAATGAAACAGGATCAAACATAAACCCAATAAAGAAATCGCTCTGCTCCACACACCCGTCACACACACTTTCCAGCCTGGAAAACAGCAGAAAAAAAGGGTAGGGCTTAATACTATGTTGGTGTAATACTGACGCCATGTGGAGCACAATCACGCCCGCAATTTTATTTTATTTGCGCACTATATATTGTAGAAAGAAAATGTTTTAGGAAGAGGTTTTCTGTTTTAAAATCTATATAACTTTATTTCCTTCTTGTAACTTTTACTTTTACTTCCAGAACCCAACAGGGGCTTTTTTGAGGGTAGATATCTACCATGGGAATCAAATAAGATTATCAGGAAATATAAGGAACGCAACACTAAACTACCGTTACAGGCCACCAGGAGCACATTTTTTCAGCATGGATGTGAATCAACCAAATAGGGTGATAAAGGAATAAGACATTACATAATTTAACGAAGTTTAAGACAGGGCTTGAAGGACAACCCATAGGAGCAATACCTAGAGAAACAACGACAACAACAACAACAACAACAACAACAATAATAATAATAATAATAATAATAATAATAATAATAATAATAATAATAATAATAAATTGTTATCTAAAACCCAGTTGTAATTAATTTATCAAGCTAACTTGTATGATGATTGCATCAAGTGACATATTCGCCAGACTCTTTCGCAAATAAATTCAGCACCATGGACAGCACCACAATTGACCGAAGTCCGCGTAGTTGAACTCTCAAATCTATATCTCAAAAATCTTTATGACATAAGTCTTCTTTTTGACAGAAAATATACAATATATAAAAATTTTAACTAATTGGAAACCTTTCTTAACGTTTTAGAAGTTTAGAAGAAATAGGCAAAAGTGAAAAAGCATGACAAAGTTCAGCTAGCTCTTACCTCATCAGAAGTTCTCCTCCTGCGATCTTGTATCACTAGAGTATTCCCATTACTTCCAGGAACTAGAGTAGAACCGATGCTCGTTCTGGGTCCAACTAACATGTAGCGTTTATCTCCGGATCTGTACTGGATGCTGTGACACAGAGTCCCGTCGTAATTTGTATCTTGCAAATACTTGGAGGAAAAGTCTGGAGATTTGGAGCACTGCATTACAATCAACACAATAATACTGATGATGAAAAGAAATGAAACCGAACCCAAGGTAATGATCAAATAAAATGTAACTTTGTTTTCTTCCTCTTCTTTTACTGTGTTTTTAACATCAGAAGCTGCAAAAGCCTCTTTGGGTTCAACAAGTTTAATGATCACAGTCGCTGTTGCTGAAAGTGAAACGTTGCCATTGTCTTTGACCAGTATGACCAGTTTATGTTCAGCCTCATCTGTTTCTGTGAAGGAGCGAAGGGTCCTTATCTGTCCTGTATAGCGGTCCAAACCAAACAGACTGTGGTCACTCACTTCCTGCACTGAAAATAATAACCAGCCGTTGTATCCTATATCCGCGTCATAGGCTCTCACTTTAGTCACCAAATGTCCTGCGTTGACATTGCGGGGAATCTCCTCCACACCTTCAGCAGAACCGTTAGCGCTGACTGGATATAAGATCACTGGAACGTTGTCGTTCTGATCCAGAATGAACACGTTCACTGTCACGTTGCTGCTTAGTGACGGACTTCCACAATCTGTAGCGAGCACGTGGAACTGGAACGTTTTCTGTGACTCAAAGTCAAAACTTTTGAGCGCAAAAACTGCACCACTATCCTCATTAATATTAATGAATGATGCCACACTTTGGTCTGAGTTCACGTGATCTACTGAGTAAGAGACTCTCGAGTTTTCACCCTCATCTACATCAGCTGCGCTCACCGAGAAAACAGACATGCCTGCTTTATTGTTTTCGGGTACATAGAAGGTGTACGGGCTTTGGATGAACGCAGGGCTGTTGTCATTGACATCCATCACTTCAACTTGAATTATCTTTGTTGATGATTGAGGTGGAGTTCCCAAATCCTTTGCTGTTATAGCAATATCATAAAACGACTTTAACTCTTTATCTAAGTTCCCTTTAGTAACCAAGGAATAAAAATTAGAATCTGATGACTGCTTAAGTTCAAATGGTATGTTCTCTGGTAAAGTGCACACTACCTGTCCATTAACACCTGAATCCAAGTCTGTCACTCCCATCAAAGCAACTACGGTACCAGGACGCGCGTCTTCGGAAATTCGGTCAGATAAGGAGGTGACGTCTATTTCCGGTGGGTTATCATTCACATCCTCCACTTTCACAAGCACGTTACATTGCGTGGACAGTGAGACTGCTCCTTTATCGGCGGCCAGAATTTTTAGCTCGTAGACTTGATTTTCCTCAAAATTAAGACCATCTTTAATCCGTAATTCTCCTGTTTTGCTGTGTAAATCAAAGAGGTCAGACGCGCCATTTCTAAACTTACTCCGTAATGAGTATTCAATTTCCCCATTTTCTCCTTCATCCGAATCCGTCGCGTTAATCTGTAGCAAAAACGTTCCATCGGGAGCGTCTTCTTTCACTGTTACCGTATATTTTTGTTTACCACAATTAGGTGCGTTATCATTGACGTCTGACACAACAACATCAATAGTCAGAGTGCCTGTTTTTTGTGGCTTTCCCCCATCTACCGCAGTGAGTATTAACGTATGCCTTGCGCTATTTTCCCGGTCCAGAATTCTTTGTAGAACGAGAACGGGAACTTTTCCTCCATCCCCAAAGTCGTCTGTTTCTAAACGGAAAAACTGGTTCTGCGTTAGTTTATAAGTTTGCAAGGCATTAGAGCCGATATCTGGGTCGTGTGCACCTTCCAACTGATACCGTGTTCCAGTCACTGCACTTTCAAGTGTCTCCAAATTGTAAACATTATCTATAAATGTAGGTGCATTATCATTCACATCTACGATTTCAACTGTTATTTGATGCATTTCCAGAGGATTCTCAATCACCGCTTTAATATTGATGAGACACGGGTTACTGGTAGCGCACAGCTCCTCTCTGTCGATCCTACGATTAACTAACAATGAGCCTTCTTTTTGATTTACCTGAAAAAGCTCCTGCTTTGACCCAGTCACAATTCGCAGATTCCTTCCTGTCAGAGCCGACGAGTCCATGCCCAAATCTTTGGCTAAATTTCCTAAAATGGTCCCAATCTTTGATTCCTCTTGGAAAGAATAACGTATGTGGGTTGAGACGACGTCGGAAAGAAGCAGTAGACACACATAATGGAGGACAAAACGTTCGTATATCCAGTTTGTCCTTAAAAATTCAAGCCCCATATTGTGAAAAATGTCGGTGAGCCGCTGAGTTAAAAAAAAAAATGTTTTCCTAAATTGCTACAACTACTGTTGGTGGGTGAAGATGGATGTCCACCGTGCACGCTCTCTTCGCTTTGTTATATCCTCTTGTTGTGGTGATATGGCGGCTACAAGGTCCATTATTAAGTATGTATCCACTTATAGCGCCACAATGCGTCTTGGTGTATAAGTGCAGTCTCACTGAAGTCATATATTAAAAAAGTGTAATATTTATGTAAAATATTTGGTAACAATTTATACAAATAATAATAATAATAATAATAATAATAATAATAATAATAATAATAATAATAATAATAATAATTATTATTATTATTATTATTATTATTATTGTTATTATTATTATTATTATTATAACCGTTATCATCATTGTTGTTGTTTTATTTGTTTATTTTTGTTTGTTTTAAGTTTTTATGAAGCTTTTCTAAATTAATGCAACCAGTTAAAATATTAATAAAATAACATTATAAATAAATAAATAAATAAATAAATAAATAAATAAATAATTTATAACTTTATTTTCTTTATTAATAAATAAATATTAATTAATTTATACTTTATAATTAATGTATAATTTTTAAATAATTTATAAATAAATAAATTATTTATTTATTTAAATAAATAAAATAATTATATTATTATAAATAAATTATTTATTTATTTATTTATTTATTTATTTATTTATCGATGGATTTTTTTTTTTTGCTACCATTCTCACGTCATAGGCAAATCAGCTCTTTAAGCATCTTTTTGTCTTGTGCGCAGTGACACCATGTGGTAGACTGTCTCAACCCACGTGACAGTATTTGCTCCACCCGTGCTGCACGCATTACGTCATGCTGCTTCTGCTTGGCAAAATGGCGGTGCAGACACTTACAGCGCACCAACGCAAGAGGGCATCTCAGCCAATTCTCCTTCACGTAACACACATATACACACTCACACACACACACACACATCCCTTCACCCCTCTCTCTGCCAGCAGCCTGTTACCATAGCAACGGCTCTTCCGCGAGCAAGGTCGCTGTCTGTGGTGCTGAACATTAAAACTAGGGAGGGGGGAGAGGAAGAAAGGCTACAACTCCCTTTACCTTTTAGCTGCTGTAACAAGAAAAAAATCTCTTAAAAATAATTCGAGGTGTAATTTGATTGAACATGGTATCAATCAGTTGATTTACTTGACATTTTTTTCCTTTCCTCCTCAATATCTTCATTTATCCGATCACTAAGGTGTGATGCTGTTGCCTAGAAACCAGCTGTCAGCACAATTTAGGCTTTGTCACTGCTGTATGGAGGACAATTGGGGGATGGGGCTCTAATGACATTAGAAAAATTGAAAACATCATGCTGTGGTTATTTGAGGAGAGAGGGGTGGGGTGGAGGTAAGAGAGAAAGATAGAAAGGGTGTTGGCCATGATCAGAAGGGAAAGCTTCCCTGTTAGTGTGTGTGTGTGTGTGTGTGTGTGTGTGTGCGCGTGCGCGTGTGCTTTCTGCTGCAGCTCACAGCATTGCTGCAGTCTCTCTCTCTCTCTCTGATGGGAGGGTGAAATCAGGCCAAGATAAGAGAAAGAGAGGAAAATGCTGGTATTCCTCCTTCAAGTTTAATACATACATCCATGCTGATGTAGACAGACAACATCATCCTTTCAAGGATTTTATTTACACTTTTGCAATTACAGGAAAAGAGAGTTATGCAATACAGTTAGTAGCACAGCTCTAAATGTTCATATAAACCAAGCTTACAAGTTAAATGTGCAATTACTTATGTGCATAATAAAAATACAAGTAATCAAAAGAAGGTAAACATTGGTGAGTCAGCTCACTGTGATTTTTATAGATTAATCATTTTAATCACCCACCCAGGAAATACACATACAAAAAACACAGCATTGTATCATGCAGCAGAAATACAGAACACTTGTCTTTTTATGTTGTCAGATGTACTGATGTGTCGTTATCATTACTTTCAGTTACTTACTTTATAGATACACAATACTATGGAAATCCAGGCTGTCAAAATCAAATGCTCATGTTCTGATTTAAACTACACACAGGTTATACAGGTTATTTCCTATGTACCTGTAGCGCTTGCATTATATTAGCTGTAATAATTAAAAAAAGCATCACTAATTCAATGCATCATCACAATGAATACTATTTTGTATATCTACCTTTTCATAAAAATTAACAGACCACAGATATTTTCTGTTTATTATGATGTACACACAGTAATAAAGCTGAAGACTAAGGTTAGGAGGTTAGACAGAATCTGGTGAAATTCCTCCTAGGCAGAACCAGCTGGGGTTGAACAGAGGCCATGTGTTTTTATGAATGAGATCTGATGCCAACACACAGCACTGCAATGAAGAGAGTTGAAGAAAGAGTGCATATTCGCTCTCACTCTCTCTCTCTCTCTATCTCTCTCTCTCGATAGTTCATACTGAAACCCTCTCATGCCTTTCTATCTATGAATTGCACATGTTAGTATGTCTTGTAATATACTGGCCTTATAACCCCTTGGTGTGTTTGTCCTGCCTGGGGAAGTCATCAGAACCCTGCATATATTTTAGTAAGAATTTTCTGATTGTTATTCACAAATAATAAGCGATTTCTGAGAATTTAGAACAACTACAGAGTAGGAAAATGATGCAGTACATATTATAGATTAACACACAGCCAGTTAAATAATGCACCACCACTGTAACACTTTACCAAAAAAAAAAAAAAAAAAAACCTTTAACGTCATAAATCACAAAATAACATTGAATCAGTTTCAAACAACTAAAACAGCTCAAAACCTTTCAATAGGATAACAAAGCTATAGATTTTTAGCAAAACTGTAATGCAAACAAAATAATTTGTATAAACCAAACACCATAAAATCAAACATGAAAACCTTGCTGTAGTTGTCTTTTTTCACTTAGTACTATAATATTGCAGTAAAGTCTATAGAATAGTATGAAGATAGTTTAAATGGTCATATTCAGAATGGTCACAACAATGCAAGCTATATGCCTTTCTACTGTATTCGGTTTAATATGTGTTAATGTGTTTATTTACACTAAACGTGTTCTAAATTTATGACTAAAATAAATGCAATATGAAATTGATATAGGTGCATGTGTATATTATAGGTTTTACTCATGTAGAATGAAAACCATTAACCTAAAAGAGTCCACTTGAGCTGGGATACTATATGAGCAAAGGGCAAAAAAGCTAATAAATGGGTTAAAATTCAGTTGGAAAGCAAGTGACTAATAACTCATTTCTGATGAATGAATATATATTTTTTGGTGATGCAATACAAATTATATAAATGTGTGTGTAAAATAGATTTGTGTAATTTATTGTGATTTTTTTGTCATAGGTTAAAATCAGCAAAAACAACAATACATCTATCGTATAACACACAGAGTAAACAGCACAAAGAGTTCATTTCCCATTTATACTGTAATGGTTTTAATTGACAATTGTTGTGGTGGTGTTTCTCAGTTTTCCCTTTGGTCATATTACCTTCCTAGATACGGATCCATTAAACACAAAAAAGATTGGACATCCATTAGAAAAAAGGTGAAGAAGTCCATTACAAGGTTATCACCACTTGCACAATTTTAGGGTCCTATGACCTTATCCACATTTCTTTGTGCTTCTTTGTGTTGTTCTTCATTTTATGTGCATTTTAGGCTTCCCCCAAGCTCACTTGAATGTTTTGAAGTGTCAAACAGTGAAAAGTCCAAAAAGTTCATATAAAGTGAACAAACGTCTGTATAGCCATGCAGATCCATGCATGGAGCCCAATGCAATAAACACACTGACTGTTCTGAAAAGGGTGAAAGTGAGGGTGGGAATATCCTTTACTAGGTAAGCACATCCATCAGTCACAACCAGAAATAACAAAATTCCCATTCAGCTGTGTTAGATTTCAAGAATTAATGCAAACGAAAAGCAAAGAGGAAGTACATCTGGTGCAATTAGAAAGACTCCAAGTAGAGACACATGTTCTAAATCAGAAAATAGTTGGGCAGGAATTAGATGCTCCATTTTTGTAGATCAGATTCTTCTCAGCATCACTTGAGCAACAGGAGGTGGAATGAAGCCTCACGAGGAACTGCTACTGGTGGTGGTGGAGGCCTACCAATAAGAAAACAGTAAGGTAGTCAGGGGCAGATTTTGTACCAGCAACAACCCTGTAATAAATCAAAATCTGAACACATCCCATGCAGCCGAGGCCTGTCAATCAAACAAAAAGCAAAACAACTTGGTACGAGCCAATGTTTTTCTTGCAAGGTGATGGGCATCTATCTGAAAATATTATGACAGAAGGCTAAAATCTGGGTGATTATTGTAGGTAATTTCCCATCATTCAGAAATTATATCACAGTATGTAAACTGAATGTATTTCACCCATAGAACATTGAACACAGAATATAACAAACAAACCCACAAAACAAAAAAAAGTATAACTACGGTAACAGTGTTTAGCATATTATGAACTTATATTTTCACACATCAAAATCACATCATGCATAACACCATGTGAAGGGTGTGTACAGAGAGCTGTCTCTTCTCTTTCATTGACTCTGTATATAATAGAAGATGAAGGTTTGCATGAGTAAAGGCAATTATTGGCATAAATTGTGTGAAATAAGATGTTAAGTATCTTTTTCATCTTTCATTTTCAGATACTCTGTTGGTTAGTTGGGATGCATATCAAAAACAGTGTAGACTGGAAGTTCTATAACAGGTATGTGTAGGTTGGTAATTAAAAAAAATGGTGAGGAGAAAGGCATACCTCAATCTCCACCTTAATCTGGACTACAGTCTGAACGTGAGTTGCTGCCACAAATTCAATAATAATTATCAATACTATTACTTTCATGTCAGACTAGGAATGTCAAAGTGGTTAATGTCACCATGAATTTACTATGAGCACATTCTTTCTGTAGCATTGTAAATATCAATCTCTGAAACAGCAGATGTAACTGGACTTAACAAAAATATGTTTGGTTTGAAAAGTTTGGCTTGGCCAATATGACATCCAATTAAGGAAACTTAAATAAAACAGTAAAATTCAGTTGAATTAATAACATAACTCCTCCTACAACAGGACAGTTTAAACACCACAAAAACACAAAAATAAAAACAAACAGTTGTACTCATTTCAGAAAAGGCAAAAAGTCAAAGGGCGCATGGAAGAGGCGCTCCAGAAAGAAGATGGCAGGGCTGCATACCTCCAGCATGAGAAGGGACATCTCTCATTTTGAGTACTTTAGAATAGAAACAAAAACAAGAGACAATTTTAATCAACGTGTTAAGGTGCGAAAAAAAAACATGGTAAAATATTGCAGATCTTAGAAAATGGCTATTTGATTAAATTTGATTAAATGCCATTATTATAAATACTACAGTACAAATATTATAAATTTGCCAAAAGCAAATCCAAAGATTTGTTTGGAACAATATAGAAATATTATTATTATCGAAAATATTTCAGTGTTCAAATCATGAAAAAGACATTTCAACAATGAGTTTAATCAAAACACCAATATGAGGTGTTAGATTAACAATGGCAAGACAAACATTTAAAAATATCCAAATGAGGGAAAGTAGTAGTTAGGAAATTCTCCCTTTCCTGCACTTAGTCTCTCTCTCTCTCTCTCTCTCTCTCTCTCTCTCTCTCTCTCTCGCACACGCACACACACACACACACACGTGCGCACACGCGCACACACACACACACACACACACACACAGAGAGAGAGAGAGAGAGAGAGAGAGAGAGATTCTGTGCACTTAGCTTTCTGTTTGTAGAAAGAAATTCAAAGAACTGATGACCATAACTCATCCAAGAAGAATTTTGTACTAAGCATGTTTGTACAGTCATAAGAAACAGACCCAATACACAAATTACATAAAAATATTATTAGATTTGACCACAAAGAAAGTGCAAACGAACTGGTTAAAACAGAACCAGAAAACAGAACCAGACAAATTGGTTAAGTTTCTGTTTTCTCCTGCTGATGCAGTCAGTGTGACAAAAGGCAACTACAAACCACTCACAAGTCATGGCATATGTCCATATTCATTTCTTCAGTTACCAAAATTGCCACAACAGAGGCCTAATTATGACGGAGCAGTTAGGTTATGGGCAGGCTAGATTAAAAGTGTTTTATGTCTTTAAAAATACAGCAGTAGAAGAGACAGGTAAAAGCAGACCACACATCTCAGATAAATGCATTATATTCATAAATATACTATCAGATATTAATTGAGCCACCAGCAGTATCTAAACCAGCAGTCACAAGAGATGTGTGACAATGTGACATACAAAATACTGATCATATGACATATCAGAGTAACACAATAACAATGTTTCTTAATCTCCAATATTTGGATACACATCAACTTTCATTCTGTGTTTTCTCCTGAAATCTGAGTTGCTAACCCATGCAGTGAATGGGAGCTCTGAGACTTACTCAGAAAACCAAAACATTAACTTGTAAGATAAAAAGTGACCCAGGCACACTTGGTACAACAATGACAACAATAATTCAGTGTTATTTGGAAAGTGGGCTTTACTTTGAAACCCCTCCCCAACATAAAGCATTGTTATGTACATTGCAAAATTGCTGACAATAAAAAGCCAACTCTCTGCTTACACAAGTGCACAAGTTTTGTAAACAGAGAAGGTCTAGAATGTCTGGAAATTTATTGACCTGAAATAATTACTAACATCCGCTTGCATTACTACAGACTTAAGCTTACAGTCATATAAGACACAAAATATACAGCATGTATATCACACACATATATAGTACAAACTAAACAGGAACATTTAGAAAATATACTACAGATCTTAGATAATATTAGATAATATTCAGACATGTATAGCAGAATACAGCAAGTAATACATTGCAAGTAAGGATGAAATTTAAATAGACATAAATGATGTGTTTTTAAGGTGAGATAGAGGAGTTTACAGCTGAAGAGATCAAAGTGAGGAGATGCCAACAGATGGCCTTAAATTAAGTGTGCTATCTGTACCACTCAATAAACAACTGAGAACTGAACAGCCAACCTAGTAGATTACTTTTAGTTGTAAGGCTTCCTGTTAAGAACAGGGAAAGTGATTGATTATTGTTTCCAAACAATATAAAAGAATCTGTGACTCTATCAGCTGAGTCACTAGTCTCAGTCAGTCCTGTGCCCGTCAGTAAACTAGATACAATGTATCTTGCCCCTTTGGCACAGGTTGTTTAACTATCAGCTTTCCTTTTCTGGTCTCTGCTAGAAACAAACTGTACCAGTAGGCATCATTGGAGACCAAGATGCAATCTGCAATGGGAAAGATGTCATGTGCTAAATAGCTTTTAAGCACGGTCTCCACCATTGACAGTTTCATGGTGACTGTAGCAGTGGATTTCTGTATTTTCACTTCCACCATGCACGCACCATGGAGACAATGTAACCAGTGTGTTGTTGTTCAAGTTCATGATAATTATGTGAACAATCACATTACTGCTGAGTGGAGGTATAGCTATATAATTACAGTTTTATTAACAGTTTTATTGAGATAATTGAGGCTTTCCTCTGTCAATAACAGTAAATGTGATATTCTGCAACCTTTTCAAGATCCAAGAATTCCGACAGGACAAGTTCGTACAAGTTATCAGATGCCTTTTTAAGTAAAAATGGTAATATGAATATATAATTGTCCATTTTCTCCCGAATCTTTATCAGATAAGTTAACCACTGTAATAATGGCACCTATCTCTACATCTTCTTTAATAGAACTAGTGTAGCCAGGTGGTACTTAAAACGCTAGTAAATGGTTCATTATTATATTAATTATGTTATATAATTATATATATATATACATATATATATATATATATATATATATATATATATATATTTTTTTTTTTTTTTTTTGGAACCATTTGCAGTGCATACATTTTGGCTCTGGGGACTGTTGTTTTTAAAAGAGCTATGACATCACTGAATATCAGGAAGAGGTTGTGTACTTGCTGGAAAAATGCATACTGTAGCGAGGCTTACACAAGCACAGTAACCTGCATAAAATGGTTGCTATAAGACCAGAAAACAATTTGATACTATTATGGGAGGGCTACTAGTGTCAGATCAGAGGAATGCTTTTCAGGATGAAAATGGTAGCTAGATTAGGTAGGAAAGGTGATATACATATCTCTGCAGCATCAGAGGTTACAGTTATGATCAAGGGGTTGCCCAAGAATTCTGAAAATCGAAGTCAGTGGATGTTAGAACTGTGTAACATACCTCTGCCTGGAGGAGTTATAGTCTTGCCCACACTGTTTAATGCATCCTGAAATCCATGCACTGTGAGAGGACCTCCAGGGCCTGACTAGGTATATTCTCACAAGTACAAGGTGTGAATGATGATAAACTACATCAAGTGAAATTCCAGCACATTGCCACAAACAGAGTAGGTGTCCATAGATCTAAAAGAGTCACAAACTCACAATATTCTGTTGATGTTTTTGGATAAGTTAGATATAGGGGGTACAGAGGAACAATAATGAGAGTTAAGGGGGATGTTATTAAAATACCCTAATGTGTTTGCAACAGGAGATGAGGACCTGGGTAATACTGGTACAACAAGTCTGATTGATGATCTACCTGTACGCCTCCCTTATTGCTGGATTCCACCCACTCAGTACAATAAGGTGAAGAAGCATCTCTCTTAGTTGTTGACAACGGGTTTAATTAGAGGAAGTACCAACGCTTCTGCATATCCAATGGCTGTGGTGCAGAAATCTGATGGGAGTATTCAGCTCCTTGTAGACTATCAGAAGCTCAACCAGAAAATCAAGAGAGATGCACTCCCATTGCCAAGAATCAATGAGAGTTTTGATGCCTTAAGAGGTGCAAGGTTTCTTTCAGTTATTGATTTGGCTAGTAAGTTCCATCAAGTGGAAGTAGATGAAAAAAGATACATACAAGGATTTTCTATAAATTCTTTTGGACTCTATAAACATCTACTGATGTCTAAGGGAGTATGTATTGAGCCAGCAACTTTCCAAAGGTTGATGCAGGCAACCATGAATTACTTAATCTTTCAAATAATGTTTGTATATTTGGATGATATCCTAGGATTTTCCAAGATTTTCAGAGAACATTTGGAACAATTAGACACTGTACTAAAACAGCTCCTTAAAATAAAGATTGAGGAATGTTACTTTCTCTGGCAAAAAGTGACATTCTTGAGGCATCAGGTTTCTGCAGACTGTATTTCCAAAGACCCTTGAGAAGTCTCAGCTGTAAAGCACTGGCTCATCCTCAATACACTGAATGCCTTAAGATCCTTTTTAGGTTTCTGTATTTATTACAGAAGATTTGTAGAGGGGATTTCAAAGATAGCAGGCCTGTTACATGATATGGTGAAAAAAAGGTACCTATGATCAATTTAGTATAACAAAGTAAAGAAGCCATGCATATATAAACTCTTGCAACCTAATAGGATGACAAATAATGTCTACTACAATAAGAAAAGTACACTACTTACCTATAGAGTAGATGTGGCCAAGTCACTAGTCTCAGTCAGGCCTGTGCTCCTCGGTATACTAGACACAGTGTATCTTGTCCCCTTTGGCACAGGTTGTCTAACTACCAGCTTTCCTTTTCTATTCCCTGCTAGACACAGATTGTACCAGGAGGCATTGTTGGAGACGAGGGTGGAATCTGCAATGGTAGAGCTCCTCTCACTGATCACACTGTTCCTACAGGGAGGAGCAGCTTTACTGGGCTTCGGTTTCTGACACTTCATCACGATTGTCACCAATATGGTGATGAGTAACAGGAATGACACTGAGCCCAGTCCGATCACAAGATACAGGTCTAAATCTGAAAAGATGTCATAATCTAAAGGCACTTCAGTCATGTCAGCATAGGTTTCATTCACGGTCTCCACCGTGGACAGTTTGATAGTGACTGTAGCAGAGAGAGAGGGATCTCCGTTATCCTTGGCGATAACCACCAGCCGCTGGTGGTGTGAGTCTCTGTAACTGAACATTCTCGTGGTCCGGATCTCTCCATTGTACTGGTCCAGACTGAATAATGTAGCATCAGTGTTCTGGAGAAATTGGTAAGTAATCCTGGAATTGTGCACAGAGTCTGCATCTATAGCAATTACTTTGGCTATCAGAGTTTCTTTATCAGTGGATCTCGGTATTTTCTCCTCCACCACTGAGCCGTGCGCGCGCCATGGAGACACTATAACCGGAGTGTTGTCATTCTGATCCACGATAATAATGTGAATGGTCACGTTACTGCTGAGTGGAGGAACACCAGAATCTCTGGCCTCAACATGGAAAAGAAATTCCTTCTCTCTCTCATAATCAAATGTCCTTAGTGCGTAAAGATTACCGTTCTCTGGATTAATCGAGAAGAACATGGACACGGACGGCCTGGACATAAGTATATCTTTTTCTGGTATAAAATAAACAATATGTTGATTTTCATGGAGATCTGGATCATGTGCCTTGACGGAGCCCAGAAATGCCCCGGGTGGGTTATTTTCCATCACTTGTATGGTATAATATGATTTTGTAAATTGTGGGACATTGTCATTAACATCCAGCAGTACTAGAGTTAAAGTTTCATTATCAGATAATTGAGGGTTTCCTTTGTCAGTGACAGTAAATGTTATGTCATATTCTGCAATCTTTTCACGGTCCAGTGGTTCTGAAACTGCGAGCTCATAATAGTTGTATGTGTTTCTGAGCATAAACGGTAGTTCATAAGAAATGTGAATGTCTATTTGTCCATTTTCCCCTGAATCTTTATCATTCACACTAACAACTGCAATAACTGTACCTACAGTGACATCTTCTTTAACAGGACTAGTAAACGACATTACTGAAATTTCCGGATGATTGTCATTCATATCTGTTATTAAAATTGTCAATTTACATTGCCCTGTTAAAGAATTTGTTCCTTTATCAGTTGCTATAATTTCCATGTTAAAAATCTTGAAATCTTCAAAGTTTATCATCTCTTTCACTCTGATTTCTCCGTTTTCTGGATTCAAACTAAATGTTCTCTGTGTTTTTTCAGAGGTATACACACTGAAAGAATAAATAATTTCTGAATTCGATCCATCATCTTTATCACTTGCGTTTAATTTTATTACAAGGCTTCCAGTGGGTGAGTTTTCCATGAGATTTATGGTGTAACTTTCTTTGTCAAACTGAGGGGAGTTATCATTTGTATCCAGCACACGAACAATAATATTAGCTGTTCCTGAGCGTGCAGGGACTCCGCCATCTACAGCAGTGAGTATCAGATTATGAACTGTCTGCTCTTCTCTGTCTAAAGCTTTTTTTAGAATCAAATCAGCAAACTTGGATCCATCTTGACCAGTTTGGATCTCAATATTGAAATGATCACTTTCACTCAGATAGTATGTTTTAACTGAATTTGTTCCAGTGTCAGGATCCACAGCATTACTCAAGGAAAACCTCTCCCCCACGCTAGTTGCCTCTGATATGTCCAAGTGCATAACATCCCTTCTAAAATGGGGGGCATTGTCGTTAATATCCATTATCTCAATTTTAATGACAAAAAGTTCAAGAGGGTTTTCTATTATGGTATCCAGCTGCAGAACACACGTCATAACCGATTCTGGTGTACACAAATGCTCTCTGTCGATCCTCTCTACAATGTATATCTCACCCGTGTCTTTGTTAACGTCTACGTATTTCCTGTTAGCTACAACGTCCAAATGCATTTTCCGTTCCCCGAGCTTTTTCAAATCCAGGCCCAATTCTGCTGCCCAATTTCCAACTACGGACCCCTCTTCCATTTCTTCGGGAATCGAGTACCGTAAGACAGTAAACGCTGATGTATAGAGAACGGACAGCAGACAGAAAAACAAACCGTCCCGTAACCAAGAACTAACATTCTTACTGGCATCCATTTTCATCATCTCCGCGTGTTACGTCATCAGAAAATTCAAAGAATGTCCTGAGAAGATAAGAGGTTTTCGAGGAAAAAGTTCCGCGGAAAAGAATAAGAGAATAAAATGAACTAACTAACGACAGATGAAAGAACGTGAGGTCCAGGAAGCTGAGACTGCGTTCTTGCTTTTTATGTTACAGAACTGACATGACGACTGATGTTTTACCCCCCGAAGTTTCTTGGTCTCGCTATCAGACACCAAAATGTATCCGAGGCGGAGCAGTGAATATGGAAAGCCAAAAGGGTCCTATACAAAATGCATTTTTTAATAATGAAAATAAAATACGCACTGTAATTGATTGGCTTATTAATTTAACTCTAAGATACACATTACTCATAATTATGTAAATGCATTAATGCATTATGTATTAAATATTATCTTACACTGACTACAGTTTTTCAATGTAATAAAGCTGCTGTCTGATAATGTCTGGGGTTAAATATCAGTTTTTGAAAAACTTTGTGGAATAGGAAGTATAATAGTGTGCACAGACATATTTTATTTTTATTTTTTTATTTAATTTGCTCCACCAGGTCAAATATTAAACTATTATAATGCTCAACTGTATCAAAAAGACATGGTAAAACTTGGCCATATAGTTGCAGGTTCAGTTACAGTCGTGGGAAAAAGAAAGTACTTCCTACTTCAATTTCATGTTTTTAGTTATCAGGACCTAAATAACAATTGTGTTGTACTCACCAACGTCTATAAACAAACAAATAACCTCAGGTGACAACAAAAGAAGCACAACAGATTTCAATGTCGTCATTTTTTCCCCAAAAAAGTAAGCCATTCAGAAACCAGGTGTGAAAAAATAAGTACACCTATTGCAGGTCCTCTACTATGCTGATTGCACCTATGAGCTATGCAATATTTCATAATTAGCACCACCCGAATACCAGTGATTGATGTCAATAATATAGCAATATAGTAAAGTTTAAGGTGGGCTTTCTCTACAACTGGACAGAAAAATGGGGTCAAGTTTAGTACAGTCACACTCTGGGAGGTCCTTTACTATATTATGCTAACTGCATCTGTGAAGTATAAAATATTTCATAATTAGAGTCAACCGAATACCAGTGATTGATGTCTATAATATAGTTGCAAAAACTAAGTTTAAGGTGGATTTTCTCCAAAAGCTGACAGTAAATTTGGATCCACTTTAATATGATCACAATAAGGGAGGTCCTCTACTATATTATGCTGATAGCATCTGTGAACTACGGAATATTTCATGATTAGAGTGACTCAAAATCATCCAAATATCGATGTTCAGAATCAAGTTTGGGAACAGAACAGGATCTGCTGTGTTATATTGTTGTTCTAATTATACCTCTAAACTACAGAACGTTATACAGTATAATTGAGCCTGTAACTATATAGTGTAAACCCAAGTTTAACCATGTAATTCTGATCATTATATAAGCATTATATTAGTTTAATATTATTAATTTGTTAGTTAGCTGAGTGAATACTACTATGGGATGCTGGCCCACCGTCCAATCTCCAAATCCCACATGGCAAGTGGAGATTGTGGCCAAGTACCCCTTAATAGTGAAAAATGCCTTGCCCATCTCGAAAAGGCTCTGTAGAAATGCTAAAATTGCTGGGACTGAACACTGAAAATGCGCCACCAATTTATTCCTATAGAGGGAGTAAATAGATGGAGCCCCGGCATTCTGAATGGTAGCTATGATGTTATTGGGGAGTCCAGCAGTGATCGGGTTGGATCTCACACAGGCCAAGCCCAGAGTAGCAGATGTTCCAGATGGGGTCCCTGTGTAGTGGGAGGGGCCAAAGCTGCCCTCACAACAATCAGATTATCTCTGTAAGCCAATGCTTCTCCAGCCAGTTTGGGGCTATCGGGGTAAGTGATAACAATTATTCTCTCACCTTGGCCAATGTTGGTGAAATTAGGGCCAGCAGTGGGAACATGTACAGGAGAAACTATGTCCAAGGGTGAGCTACTGCTTCCACCGCCATAGGTGTGTCCTGACTGATCACGGAATAATACAGAGGGCACTGAGCATTTTCCTTTGTTGCAAAAAAGATCTATGGCCACTTTCCCAAAGTGCATCCATATCTGATCCACCACCTGTTTGTGCAGTTTCCATTACCCACAATGAGGGCCACCCCTCAACAATAGGTCCGGGCCTCAATTTAAAATCTCAGGCATGTGAGCTGCCTTCAGAGATAGAAAGTGCACTCCTCACTACATTGTCAGTTTGTGTGCCAGCATGTGCAAGTGACAGGCCTGCATTCCTCCTTGGCAGTTGATATAAGCTTCCACCATGGCGTTGTCCATCCCGACAAGAATATAATACCTTCTCAAGAATGGTAGAAAATGCTTTAGGTCTAGGAGAACAGCTAGGAGTTCCAAATAATTTATGTGAGTGACCTGCAGGTGTGAATCCCCCACCGCACTTACTGTCCTGTCTTCATGAGTGGCTCCCCAGCCCCATAGAGATGCATCTGATGTGATAACCTTCATGGACAGTGTGATGACCATCAGAACTCCCTGTGTCAGGAAAGCTGATTGCCTCCATGGATGCAGCGCCCATGCACAACTTGCTGTAACTAACACGCAACAGTAGCTGTGGTGTGTTTGGTCTAATCTGAATGAAACCATCTATCACTGAAACTCTTTCATGTACAGGTGGCCTAACCGAGTCTCCAAGAGAGCCAATGCCATTAAGCCCAGTAGCCTGAGGCACATTTTGAATGTGAGGTCCTGCCCTATAAAAAAAATGGGCCGGTCACTCCCTGAATGCATTATGCATTCCACTGAAAGACTCACTCTGAACAATTTCGAGTCTAGGATTAGTTGGAGTCAGAACACTCTTGCACATTTTTACATGAAAACCTAGAGCACTTAGATGGTCTGTGAGCGTGCTGGTGTGACCAAAGGTCTCCTGTTCTCACCAAGCTGCTAAAAGCAAGCCATCTTTATAAGTGGCCAGACAGCTGCCCTTCATCCTGAGTGGTGCTGTGGCCACCTCGAAGCATTTCACAGACACTCGGGGGCTCAGTGAGATCCTGAAAGGGAGCACCAAATATTTGATGTCACGTCCTGAAATGTGAATGTCAGGAGCTATATATGGGGAAGATATACAGGGATATGAAAATATGCATTTTCTAGATCGACTGAGGTGAAACAGTTGGCTTTCTGTACAAAACACACCAGGGTTGCATGCGTCAGCATTGTGAATGGTGCATACTCAGAGTGTGCAGGTCTAAAATCAGCCATAAACACCCTCCCTTTTTGGGACTAGAAAATACCTCAAGTAGAAACTAGACTGGCTTTCTTCAGGAGGTACTACTCTGATTGCCCTTTTGTCCAACAGCAAGGATATTTCCTCCCAGAGGACTCAAGCTAATTTGTCCCGAGCCTTTAAAAAATATTATGTCTTTGAATTGGGGTGGAGCAACAGCAAATTGGAGCCTTTATTCCCTGTCTATCATTCTTAATACCCGGTTTGACTTGTGGGTCCTGCTTGTGTTGCCATGGGGCATTTCAGATCCTAAAGGCAGAGGGTCAGTGATCTGCCTCCTGTGCAAAGGTCTGGCCACAACCAGTGAGTGAGGAAGACTGTGTTGTCCTGGGGGAGCATACCTGCAAAGCTTCACCCTGTCTTTTCTTTTCCTCACAGGGCTGTTGCATGGAGGCTACGACAGGGCCAAACAAGCCCTTAGGATCCTCTAGAACATCCAGCTGCTGAACTTTCTCTTTGTGAGAAAAGCTAGAGAGGTTGAGCCACCATGTTCTCTCCTATGCCAACATGATGCGTAAGGTCCTTCCAGATGCCTGGACACCTCAGCAATGCAGGCTTAGAGACAAGTCATTTATGATACAGGTCATGTCCAGCTCTAGCTCATCCTGTTATGCCATAAGTATGGGGGAGACATTGAGAGCTCTCTCTGCCATGGTGACTGACCAGTAACAGCCACCATTGTCTGTCATAGAGGACTTAAAGTAATTTTATTGGAGAGGGGGGGAGGGGCCAGCTGCTGTTATAGACTTTAGGCCTGGATGGAGATGGAGTGCCACTGCTGGTTCATTTGGAGGCAGGTGAGAAATTGTGTTTTCCACCATGTCCACACAATCCAGCACAGAACACCCGAGGATGGAGTTTTTGACAGAAAAAGGTTTATTCCTTTTTGCAAACTGGGAAGATAGGCAGAAGTTGCTGTGCTGTACATTTGTCTTTGGGTAGCCACTTCCCTTTGTGAAACTGGTGGTTTCTTTGAGTGCACTAGCCCAGGGAATGCCCAGATCCTCTGCAAGATGTTTGCACACATCCTGAAGATCCATGTTAAGAGGCAGGGTGATATCATCATCACAGGTGTTGGTCCCTGAAGTATTTGGTTGGGCAATCTGAGTAGATGGGATGAAGGTGGATTCATCCATAAATAAACCTTCTGATTCACAGAGTGAGTCAGACTCATCCTCTGCCTCTGCAGGGGTTCAAGCCGTGACCATAAGGCCCTCACTGACCATCCCCACTAGCAGGTTGGCTTCACAGACCTGATTTCACCAGCTTGCACTGGTTGTGGATCTGCATTAACCTTACCCATTGCTGAAAGACCTTTTGTGACGCCGAGCAATTGGTCTTTGTCCAACAAGCTGGTTTGGCATGCTAGTCTACATCAGAGGTAGAGGCCAGCACAATGCTTGCAAAAGTTTAGCGAGGCTTGGGCATGTCGCAGCCTGAGAGACAAAGTTCATTTGGTTTGAGTGTCCGTGCATGAAATCTTGTTGCCACATGTATACCCTTGAGGGTGAGGTTTTTCTGTTTCCCTGGCATGGAATGGATCTGTGTCCACCATAGCGAAAACTTTTTTTTTTTGCAAACTTTCACTTGGTAGGTTGTTGGAGACTAGCAACTGAGGTCAAGGGCTAGCTGCTGTCAGCTTGTTCACTAACTCGAGGTCATTCGCTCCTGAGTGAGTATGTTGTTTGGAGGCAGCCAAACTCTGTGTTCCTTGAAAAGAGACTCTCTACAGTAAAGAAAAAGGCTCAGAATGGCCTCCAGTAAGTGAATGCCCAGCAGTCGAGTTGTTAGCTGGAACTTTATCCGAGTATCTCAGGTAGCCAAAAAAATTGTCATATTGAAATGAAGGCTTCTGAGGACTGAGGATGCAGAGAGGCGTATTCCATAGTGAGATACTGAAATGAATGCTTTAAAGAGAACTCCGAGTGTCTCATGGCGAGACCACATTCTTTTATGGTGGAGTATGTTTTCAAGGTGAACAGCGACGAGACAAAGGAGTACCTTTCTGTGTGTAAATTGTTGGGACTGTGAGAGTGTGAAACAGATTATAAAATTGATCAACAAGGCTCCGTGTAAAAACTGTCCAAAGAAATTTGAATAATATTTAAACGGTGAAGTCACATACATTAAAAGAAATAAAGAAACCATTATAAATGAAAAGTTCACACTGAAATGTTTTAATGGTGTAAAACTATTACGCAGAAAATATTTTAAAAATCAAATTTAATCTAAGGTGACAATCAAGAAGAAGAGAAAAAAACATTGATATTCACCAAATTTATAGGAGCTACTCATTCGTGTTAAACAATTATCTGGGCCCAGTGCAAAGGCAGACTTGCCTTCACATATCGTGAAAAAAAGCTCTAGTTAAAAAAGTCTGAAATATTAATAAAAAGTAACGACGGTGAAAAAAATGAGAACGGTTTACATCCTACCTGTAAAGTGGATGCAGCTGAGTCACTAGTCTCAGTCAGTCCTGTGCTCCTCGGTATACTGGACACTATGTATCTCGTCCCCTTTGGCACAGGTTGTCTAACTACCAGCTTTCCTTTTCTGGTCTCTGCTAGAAATAAACTGTACCAGTAGGCATCGTTGGACACCAGAGTGGAATCTGCGATGGTAGAGTTCCTCTCACTGATCACACTGTTCCTACAGGGAGGAGCAGCTTTACTGGGCTTCGGTTTCTGACACTTCAGCACGATGGTCACCAATATGGTGATGAGTAACAGGAATGACACTGAGCCCAGTCCGATCACAAGATACAGGTTTAAATCTGAAAAGATGTCATATTCTAAAGGCACTTCAGTCATGTCAGCATAGCTTTTAAGCGCGGTCTCCACCGTGGACAGTTTGATGGTGACTGTAGCAGAGAGAGAGGGATCTCCGTTATCCTTGGCGATCACCACCAGCCGCTGGTAGCGCGAGTCTCTGTAACTGAACATTCTCGTGGTCCGGATCTCTCCATTGTACTGGTCCAGACTGAATAATGTAGCGTCAGTGTTCTGGAGAAATTGGTAAGTAATCCTGGAGTTGTGAACAGAGTCTGTGTCTATAGCAATTACTTTGGCTATCAGAGTTCCTTTATCAGTGGATCTCGGTATTTTCTCTTCCACCACTGAGCCGTGCGCGCGCCATGGAGACACTATAACCGGTGTGTTGTCGTTCTGATCCATAATAATAATGTGAACCGTAACGTTACTGCTGAGTGGAGGAACACCAGAGTCTCTGGCCTCGATATGAAAAAGAAACTCCTTCTCTATCTCATAATCAAATGTCTTTAATGCGTAAAGGTTACCGTTCTCTGGATTAATGGAGAACAGCATGGACATGGAGGTGTTAGCTATTTCTTTTTCTATTATAAAATAAACGAGATACTGATTTTCATGGAGATCTGGGTCGTGTGCGGTGAGGGAGCTCAGTAAAGCTCCTGGTGGGTTATTTTCCATAACCTGTATGATATAAAATGATTGTGGAAACTGTGGCACGTTGTCATTAACGTCCAGCAGCTCTAGAGTTACAGTTTCATTATCAGATAACGGAGGGTTTCCTCTGTCAGTAACGGTAAATGTGATGTCATATTCTGGTACTTTTTCACGGTCCAACGGTTCTGAAACTACGAGCTCGTAATAGTTGTCGGATGTCTCTCTGAGTTTAAAAGGTAGCTTATCAGAAAGATGGATATCAATTTCGCCATTTTCTCCCGAATCTTTATCACTCACACTAATCACTGCAATAACTGCATCCACAGTTACATCCTCTTTAATAGGACTTGAAAAGGATTTAATAGAAATTTCTGGATGATTGTCATTCATATCATTGATTAGTATAGTTACCTTGCATTGTCCAGATAACGAATTGGCACCTTTGTCCTTAGCTATTATTTCCGCATCGTAAATTCTGAAATCCTCATAATTGATCATTTCTTTAACTCTTATTTCACCATTATTTGGGTTTAATCCAAACGTCGCTTGCGTTTTCTCTGAAGTATAGAGGCTAAATGAGTACTCAATATCAGAATTCGTGCCTTCATCCTTATCTGTTGCGTTTAAATTGATTACAAGGCTGCCAATGGGTGAGTTTTCCATGAGATTTATAGTATAGCTGTCTTTATCAAACTGAGGGGCGTTGTCGTTTGTATCTAGCACACGAACAATAATTTTAGCTGTACCTGAGCGCGCAGGGGCTCCGCCATCTACAGCAGTGAGGATGAGATTATGAATAGCCCGATCCTCACGGTCCAGAGCTCTTTTTAAAATTAAGTCTGTAAATTTTGATCCATCACGCCCAGTTTGTATGTCGATATTAAAATGATCGTTTTCGCTAAGGTAATACGTTTTTACGGAGTTTGAGCCGACATCTGGGTCAACAGCATTGGTGAGAGAAAACTTCTCTCCTACTGGTGTTGATTCGGATATATCAAGATGAATGGTATCCCGACGAAATTGTGGTGAATTATCGTTTATGTCCATTATCTCAAGTTCAATGTTAAACATCCTTACTGGGTTTTCAATTATCGCATCCAGTTTTAAAAAGCACGTCGTAGCTGTTTTAACGTTGCACAATTGCTCCCTGTCCATTTTCTCCACAATGTAAAGCTCCCCTGTCTCTTTGTTGACATCCAAGTATTTTTTGTCGGCAAGAACATCTAGGCGCATCTTTCGTGCACGCAAGGTTTTCACATCAAGTCCTAAATCGGCTGCTAGATTTGAAACAACAGATCCCTCTTTCATTTCTTCGGGTATCGAGTAGTGAGTAACAGCAAATGCGGAGTATATAACCGCAGACATGAGAAGGGATGTTGCGACGTACCTCCACAACAGCTGTTTCATGATGCGGTTCTCCATCGTATGGATTTGAGATATTCGTCGACGCAAATACAACCAAAACAAGCAATCAGTTATTTGAAGTGACAGAAATAAAATAAATAAGTAAAGATATTAAGAGAGTAATTTTCTTCAGCTGCATGAAGAATAAATTCTCGTGTGTATTCGACGAGAGCTATGCCAACTGCACACAACCGGCTGCAGACAAAATAATGGCCACACCAGACAACCTAACGGTCCGTTTTGCTGGTGAACAGCGACACTACGTGCACATAATTTTTCAATACAGAATCCTTGTGACTTGATTAACACTATTCAGAGAATTTTAAAAATGACAAGATGCATGTGCATTTATATTAGAGCTTTTGGCAGGCGCCCTTATCCAGAGCGAAAGAAGGGCTTTTTAGGTGCATATAGGTGTCACACTGAAGTTCTCTGTATGAGCTGCATTAGGTGCACTGCAGATGCACAATTCACAGATTTTCTGTAGTTGTGACCCTAGTTGGAATGTATTGTTTCCCCGTATGTACAACGGTCAAAAGTAAGGATATTAGTTTTTAGGTGGCACGCTAAAGGTTTACGTGAGTTATGTCTGAAGCATATAAACTTAGTTGCCAGATTATTAGTAATAAATGAGCTTCATTCACATGCCATTAAATCAGGTACACCTAGCATATGTGTGGATGTACTTTGTATGTATTTAAAAACGGTTGCCCATCTGTTTCTATGCATATATATGGTAGACATATCTGATAGAAGGGCAAATGAGTGCACATACAAGGTAAGTATACCTACTAAACTGGCCATGGTGTATACATACACTTTATTTCCTCCGGACTATAGGACGTTTCTATTGTGTAAAGTAGTGACCAATCCTATTCTTGATAAAGAAAGTATTGCTGATCAGATAGGCAAGAAATAATACAGCAGTTATATAATTCATGTGTTTATCAAATATACATACTCATTGTATGTGTACGTTATGTCACAAAGTTTCAATGAAAAGTAAACATTAGATCATATGAACGAAGTCATCCATGATGATAATTAAACATATTTTCAGTACTATATGAATGTTAAAATATTAATATAAATTCAAATTACCTGTAAAGTAGATGCAGCTGAGTCACTAGTCTCAGTCAGGCCTGTGCCCCTCGGTATACTAGACACAATGTATCTCGTCCCCTTTGGCACAGGTTGTCTAACTACCAGCTTTCCTTTTCTGGTCTCTGCTAGAAATAAACTGTACCAGTAGGCATCGTTGGACACCAGAGTGGAATCTGCGATGGTAGAGTTCCTCTCACTGATCACACTGTTCCTACAGGGAGGAGCAGCTTTACTGGGCTTCGGTTTCTGACACTTCAGCACGATGGTCACCAATATGGTGATGAGTAACAGGAATGACACTGAGCCCAGTCCGATCACAAGATACAGGTTTAAATCTGAAAAGATGTCATATTCTAAAGGCACTTCAGTCATGTCAGCATAGCTTTTAAGCGCGGTCTCCACCGTGGACAGTTTGATGGTGACTGTAGCAGAGAGAGACGGATCTCCGTTATCCTTGGCGATCACCACCAGCCGCTGGTAGCGCGAGTCTCTGTAACTGAACATTCTCGTGGTCCGGATCTCTCCATTGTACTGGTCCAAACTGAATAAAGTAGCGTCAGTGTTCTGGAGAAATTGGTAAGTAATCCTGGAGTTGTGAACAGAGTCTGTGTCTATAGCAATTACTTTGGCTATCAGAGTTCCTTTATCAGTGGATCTCGGTATTTTCTCCTCCACCACTGAGCCGTGCGCGCGCCATGGAGACACTATAACCGGTGTGTTGTCATTCTGATCCATGATAATAATGTGAACCGTAACGTTACTGCTGAGTGGAGGAACACCAGAGTCTCTGGCCTCGATGTGAAAAAGAAACTCTTTCTCTATCTCATAATCAAATGTCTTTAATGCGTAAAGGTTACCGTTCTCTGGATTAATGGAGAAGAGCATGGACATGGAGGTGTTAGCTATTTCTTTTTCTATTATAAAATAAACAAGATACTGATTTTCATGGAGATCTGGATCAATAGCAGTTAAAGAACTCAGCAATGCTCCAGGTGGATTATTTTCCATAACCTGTATGGTATAAGTTTTTTTAGAAAATCGTGGCACATTGTCATTAACGTCCAGCAGCTCTAGAGTTACAGTTTCATTATCAGATAAAGGAGGGTTTCCTCTGTCAGTAACAGTAAATGTGATGTCATATTCTGCAACCTTTTCACGGTCCAGTGGTTCTGAAACTACGAGCTGGTAATAATTATCTGATGATTCTTTCAATGCAAAAGGTAACTTTTCAGAAATATGAATGTCAAGCTGGCCATTTTCTCCTGAATCTTTATCACTTACACTAACTACGGCAATAACTGTATCTACAGATACATCCTCTTTAATTGGATTCGAGAATGATTTTATAGATATTTCCGGATGATTATCGTTCATATCTGTCACTAAAATTGTTACTTTGCATTGTCCAGACAGACTGCTCACTCCCTTATCTGTTGCTATTATCTCCATGTCATAGATCCTGAAATCCTCGTAATTAATAACTCCTTTAACTCTAATCTCACCATTATTAGGGTTTAAACTAAACGTTTCCTGTGTCTTCTCAGATGTGTAAAGACTAAACGAATAAGCAATATCTGAATTGGATCCCTCATCAAGATCCGTTGCGTTTAACTTCACTACAAGGTTTCCAATTGGGGAGTTTTCCATTAAATGTATTGTATAACTTTCTTTGTCAAATTTAGGGGCGTTGTCATTTGTGTCCAGCACCCGCACTATAATGCTGGCTGTGCCGGAGCGCGCTGGCACTCCGCCATCTACAGCAGTAAGGATCAGACTGTGCACTGCCTGTGTCTCTCTGTCCAAAACCTGTCTGAGAATTAAATCAGCAAACTTGGCACCGTCTCTACCAGTCTGCATTTCGATATCAAAATATTCGCTCTCACTCAAATGGTACGTTTTAATAGAATTCGTTCCTATATCAGGGTCAACTGCGTTACTAAGAGAAAATCGCTCACCCTCAGAAGTGGACTCTGAGATATCCAAATGAATTGTATCCCGCCGAAACCGGGGTGCGTTGTCATTTATATCCACAATTTCAATTTCTATATTAAATATTCTTACCGGATTCTCAAGTGTAACCTCTATTTTAATGAAGCATGTTGTTGTAGTCTTAGAACAAAGGTACTCTCTATCCATTTTTTCCAAAATATAAAGCTCACCAGTCTCTTTGTTTATTTCAAGGTATTTTTTATTTGAAATAACGTCTAACCTCATTTTTCGACTGCTCAGGGTTTTCACGTCCAGTCCCAAATCTGCAGCTAAATTTGCCACAACGGATCCTTCCTTCATTTCTTCAGGGATAGAATAGTGAGTAACAGCAGACACTCCGCATAAGAAAGATGCAAAAAGAAGGAAGGCTGACGCGTAGCTGCGCAGCTGTGGTTTCATCGCACCTTCCATTGTTTCACATTAAGATCTCGGCGTTTATCTAAGCACTGATACCGTTAAAAAAGAAGGTGCTCATGAAAAATTAGGTAAAGATCCAGATCGGTAGAAGATGAGGTTATCACTTAGTGGAATGGATGTGTGCGTGTCCTTAAAACGAAACACTGTGATGGCGACTACATTCATCCATACACACGCGTTTTTTAGCGAACAGCGACGCTCCGTGTTTGGGGTGATAAGTAAACGTTGCACTACTGTAATATTTGGCAAGAAAATTTTTTTTTAACAAATAGAACTGGTAACACAGTGGTCAAAACTCCAAAATAGTGATCGGATGAGAGCGAGTATAATTATTACCAGAGAGTCACTGTTGGGACTTTGAGCAAGGTCCAAATCATCTGGCAGGTAAATAAACGTAATTGTAGGCGACAAGATCTGTGAGCTTGTGATTATTAGTAGGTGAAAAGAAAATCGATCTTGTTTTTTTCCTATAATGCATTCTATAATTCAAAGTGATGCTAATATTTTAAAGCCGTTGGATATCCATCATGACACTTTGAGTGAAATGTGAAGTTAAGAAGTGGCGATTATTTTCTTGAAAGAGTGTCGACTTTGTCTTACCTGTAAAGTAGATGCAGCTGAGTCACTAGTCTCAGTCAGGCCTGTGCTCCTCGGTATACTGGACACAATGTATCTCGTCCCCTTTGGCACAGGTTGTCTAACTACCAGCTTTCCTTTTCTGGTCTCTGCTAGAAATAAACTGTACCAGTAGGCATCGTTGGACACCAGAGTGGAATCTGCGATGGTAGAGTTCCTCTCACTGATCACACTGTTCCTACAGGGAGGAGCAGCTTTACTGGGCTTCGGTTTCTGACACTTCAGCACGATGGTCACCAATATGGTGATGAGTAACAGGAATGACACTGAGCCCAGTCCGATCACAAGATACAGGTTTAAATCTGAAAAGATGTCATATTCTAAAGGCACTTCAGTCATGTCAGCATAGCTTTTAAGCGCGGTCTCCACCGTGGACAGTTTGATGGTGACTGTAGCAGAGAGAGAGGGATCTCCGTTATCCTTGGCGATCACCACCAGCCGCTGGTAGCGCGAGTCTCTGTAACTGAACATTCTCGTGGTCCGGATCTCTCCATTGTACTGGTCCAGACTGAATAATGTAGCGTCAGTGTTCTGGAGAAATTGGTAAGTAATCCTGGAGTTGTGAACAGAGTCTGTGTCTATAGCAATTACTTTGGCTATCAGAGTTCCTTTATCAGTGGATCTCGGTATTTTCTCCTCCACCACTGAGCCGTGCGCGCGCCATGGAGACACTATAACCGGTGTGTTGTCATTCTGGTCCATGATAATAATGTGAACCGTAACGTTACTGCTGAGTGGAGGAACACCAGAGTCTCTGGCCTCCACGTGGTAAAGAAACTCTTTCTCTATCTCATAATCAAATGTCTTTAGTGCGTAAAGGTTACCGTTCTCTGGATTAATGGAGAAGAGCATGGACATGGAGGTGTTAGCTATTTCCTTTTCTATTATGAAATAAACGAGATACTGATTTTCATGGAGATCTGGGTCGCGTGCGGTGAGGGAGCTCAGTAAAGCTCCAGGTGGATTATTTTCCATAACCTGCAAGGTATAAAATGACCGAGGAAACTGGGGGGCGTTGTCATTAACGTCCAGCAGCTCTAGAGTTACAGTTTCATTATCAGTTAATGGAGGATTTCCTCTGTCAGTAACGGTAAATGTGATGTCATATTCTGCAACCTTTTCACGGTCCAACGGTTCTGAAACTACGAGCTGGTAAAAATTATCAGATGATTCTTTTAGATTAAAGGGTAGTTTTTCAGAAATATCAACGTCAATCTGACCATTTTCTCCCGAATCTTTATCACTTACACTAACCACTGCAATAACTGTACCTACAGCTACATCCTCTTTGACGGGGCTCGTGAATGATCTGATGGATATTTCTGGATGATTGTCATTCATATCCGCTATTAAAATTCTGATTTTACAATTCCCAGATAAAGAATTTGTTCCTTTATCTGTTGCCACAATTTCCATGTCATAAATCCTGAAATCCTCGTAATTAATCATTTCTTTAACTCTAATTTCCCCAGTGTCTGGATTTAAACTGAAAGTTTGCTGCGTTTTCTCTGTTGTATATAAACTGTATGAGTAGGTGAGGTCGGAATTAGATCCGTCATCGGCGTCGGTTGCATTTAATTTCACTACAAGACTTCCAATCGGAGAGTTTTCCGTTATGTTTATTGTGTAACTGTCTTTATCAAACTGAGGGGCGTTGTCGTTCGTGTCGAGAACGCGCACGATGATGCTGGCTGTGCCAGAGCGCGCAGGAACTCCACCATCTACAGCAGTGAGGATCAGATTATGAACTGCCACTTCCTCCCTATCTAAAGCTTTTTTCAATATTAAATCTGTAAATTTCGATCCATCGCGTCCGGTTTGGATTTCGATGGAAAAGTGATCACTGTCACTAAGATAATACGTTTTAATTGAGTTTACTCCGATGTCAGGATCGACTGCATTATTTAATGAAAATCGCTCTCCAACAGGCGTTGATTCAGAAATGTCTAAATGCATTGTGTCTCTTCTGAAATGGGGAGCATTGTCGTTGATATCAATAATTTCCAGCTCAATGTTAAACATCCTTACTGGATCTTCTATGGTTGCATCAAGCTTCAAAGTGCACGTTGCTGCTGATTTAGTGGTGCAAATATGTTCTCGATCAATCCTCTCCAAGATTAACAACTCGCCTGTTTCTTTGTTAATATCCAAATATTTTTTATTAGACAAAGTGTCCAGTCGTATCTTGCGTTTGCTCAAAGTTTTAACATCGAGTCCAAGATCCGTTGCTAAATTAGCTACCACGGTACCTGCCTCCATTTCCTCAGGAATAGAATAATGGGTAACAGCCGATGCTGTACTTAAGAAAACAGACAATACGATGGAGACAACGTACCTTTTCATTAGCGGACCTCTTAGTCGAAAATCCATCGTCCTTTGTCTTAGGAGAGATATAACCAGAGAAAAGGGCAACCGAGCGCTGTAGACAATCTCCAAATGGAAATTTCAATAGTTTAAAACGTCGTAACGCTGCGTAATTCGTTAAAATTGTTCAAAATGTTGAACTGAAGGATTCTGAGACGGCCACACAAAGAGCTGATCCACCATCTCCGGAATGAGTGTAATGGAGAGATGTGAAATAAATGCGTTTCTTGGAGAACAGCGACACTGTGCGCAGCACATCGCAAAATGCACTGCACTATGCAGCAATATCTCAGCCACTGTAGTGCCAAACCTACTGAACTGCTAAATTAAATATTTAACCTTTACTTCAAAATTCGTAATTTTCTTTAAAAAAAAAAAAAAAAGAAATATTGATTACAGTAGATAATTTTAATGCCTGGGGAATAACGTCTGTGACATTGTCTAAACATGGACACATACCCACAATTATAAAGAGCACGTTGATATTAGGAAGAGACGTCTTACATATAAAGCACTCTCGTACTGAATAATCATTTCTTGTCTTTAAGTTTTTTTTTCTGCAATCATTCTGTCATAAGTTTTTTGGGAAAGAAATTCTTTCCTACCTGTAAAGTAGATGCAGCTGAGTCACTAGTCTCAGTCAGTCCTGTGCTCCTCGGTATACTGGACACTATGTATCTCGTCCCCTTTGGCACAGGTTGTCTAACTACCAGCTTTCCTTTTCTGGTCTCTGCTAGAAATAAACTGTACCAGTAGGCATCGTTGGACACCAGAGTGGAATCTGCGATGGTAGAGTTCCTCTCACTGATCACACTGTTCCTACAGGGAGGAGCAGCTTTACTGGGCTTCGGTTTCTGACACTTCAGCACGATGGTCACCAATATGGTGATGAGTAACAGGAATGACACTGAGCCCAGTCCGATCACAAGATACAGGTTTAAATCTGAAAAGATGTCATATTCTAAAGGCACTTCAGTCATGTCAGCATAGCTTTTAAGCGCGGTCTCCACCGTGGACAGTTTGATGGTGACTGTAGCAGAGAGAGACGGATCTCCGTTATCCTTGGCGATCACCACCAGCCGCTGGTAGCGCGAGTCTCTGTAACTGAACATTCTCGTGGTCCGGATCTCTCCATTGTACTGGTCCAGACTGAATAATGTAGCGTCAGTGTTCTGGAGAAATTGGTAAGTAATCCTGGAATTGTGCACAGAGTCTGTGTCTATAGCAATTACTTTGGCTATCAGAGTTCCTTTATCAGTGGATCTCGGTATTTTCTCCTCCACCACTGAGCCGTGCGCGCGCCATGGAGACACTATAACCGGTGTGTTGTCATTCTGATCCATAATAATAATGTGAACTGTCACGTTACTGCTGAGTGGAGGAACACCAGAGTCTCTGGCCTCGATATGAAAAAGAAACTCCTTCTCTATCTCATAATCAAATGTCTTTAATGCGTAAAGGTTACCGTTCTCTGGATTAATGGAGAACAGCATGGACATGGAGGTGTTAGCTATTTCTTTTTCTATTATAAAATAAACGAGATACTGATTTTCATGGAGATCTGGGTCGCGTGCGGTGAGGGAGCTCAGTAAAGCTCCTGGTGGATTATTTTCCATAACCTGCAAGGTATAAAATGACCGAGGAAACTGGGGGGCGTTGTCATTAACGTCCAGCAGCTCTAGAGTTACAGTTTCATTATCAGTTAATGGAGGATTTCCTCTGTCAGTAACGGTAAATGTGATGTCATATTCTGCAACCTTTTCACGGTCCAACGGTTCTGAAACTACGAGCTGGTAATAATTATCAGATGATTCTTTTAGATTAAAGGGTAGTTTTTCCGAAATATCAACATCAATTTGACCATTTTCTCCCGAATCTTTATCACTTACACTAATGACTGCAATAACTGTACCTACAGCTACATCCTCTTTGACTGGGCTCGTGAATGATCTGATGGATATTTCTGGATGATTGTCATTCATATCTGTTATTAAAATTCTGACTTTACAATTCCCAGATAAAGAATTTGTTCCTTTATCTGTTGCCACAATTTCCATGTCATAAATCCTGAAATCCTCGTAATTAATCATTTCTTTAACTCTAATTTCCCCAGTGTCTGGATTTAAACTGAAAGTTTCCTGCGTTTTCTCTGTTGTATATAAACTGTATGAGTAGGTGAGGTCGGAATTAGATCCGTCATCGGCGTCGGTTGCATTTAATTTCACTACAAGACTTCCAATCGGAGAGTTTTCCGTTATGTTTATTGTGTAACTGTCTTTATCAAACTGAGGGGCGTTGTCGTTCGTGTCGAGAACGCGCACGATGATGCTGGCTGTGCCAGAGCGCGCAGGAACTCCACCATCTACAGCAGTGAGGATCAGATTATGAACTGCCACTTCCTCCCTATCTAAAGCTTTTTTCAATATTAAATCTGTAAATTTCGATCCATCGCGTCCGGTTTGGATTTCGATGGAAAAGTGATCACTGTCACTAAGATAATACGTTTTAATTGAGTTTACTCCGATGTCAGGATCGACTGCATTATTTAATGAAAATCGCTCTCCAACAGGCGTTGATTCAGAAATGTCTAAATGCATTGTGTCTCTTCTGAAATGGGGAGCATTGTCGTTGATATCAATAATTTCCAGCTCAATGTTAAACATCCTTACTGGATCTTCTGTGGTTGCATCAACCTTCAAAATGCAAGTCGTTGCTAATTTAGATATACAAATATGTTCTCGATCAATCCTCTCCAAGATTAACAACTCGCCTGTTTCTTTGTTAATATCCAAATATTTTTTATTAGACAAAGTGTCCAGTCGTATCTTGCGTTTGCTCAAAGTCTTAACATCGAGTCCAAGATCCGTTGCTAAATTAGCTACCACGGTACCTGCCTCCATTTCCTCAGGAATAGAATAATGGGTAACAGCCGATGCTGTACTTAAGAAAACAGACAATACGATGGAGACAACGTACCTTTTCATTAGCGGACCTCTTAGTCGAAAATCCATCGTCCTTTGTCTTAGGAGAGATATAACCAGAGAAAAGGGCAACCGAGCGCTGTAGACAATCTCCAAATGGAAATTTCAATAGTTTAAAACGTCGTAACGCTGCGTAATTCGTTAAAATTGTTCAAAATGTTGAACTGAAGGATTCTGAGACGGCCACACAAAGAGCTGATCCACCATCTCCGGAATGAGTGTAATGGAGAGATGTGAAATAAATGCGTTTCTTGGAGAACAGCGACACTGTGCGCAGCACATCGCAAAATGCACTGCACTATGCAGCAATATCTCAGCCACTGTAGTGCCAAACCTACTGAACTGCTAAATTAAATATTTAACCTTTACTTCAAAACTAGTAATTTTCTTTAAAAAAAAAACAGAAAGAAATATTGATTACAGTAGATAATTTTAATGCCTGGGGAATAACGTCTGTGACATTGTCTAAACATGGACACATACCCACAATTATAAAGAGCACGTTGATATTAGGAAGAGACGTCTTACATATAAAGCACTCTCGTACTGAATAATCATTTCTTGTCTTTAAGTTTTTTTTTCTGCAATCATTCTGTCATAAGTTTTTTGGGAAAGAAATTCTTTCCTACCTGTAAAGTAGATGCAGCTGAGTCACTAGTCTCAGTCAGTCCTGTGCTCCTCGGTATACTGGACACAATGTATCTCGTCCCCTTTGGCACAGGTTGTCTAACTACCAGCTTTCCTTTTCTGGTCTCTGCTAGAAATAAACTGTACCAGTAGGCATCGTTGGACACCAGAGTGGAATCTGCGATGGTAGAGTTCCTCTCACTGATCACACTGTTCCTACAGGGAGGAGCAGCTTTACTGGGCTTCGGTTTCTGACACTTCAGCACGATGGTCACCAATATGGTGATGAGTAACAGGAATGACACTGAGCCCAGTCCGATTACCAGATACAGGTTTAAATCTGAAAAGATGTCATATTCTAAAGGCACTTCAGTCATGTCAGCATAGCTTTTAAGCGCGGTCTCCACCGTGGACAGTTTGATGGTGACTGTAGCAGAGAGAGACGGATCTCCGTTATCCTTGGCGATCACCACCAGCCGCTGGTAGCGCGAGTCTCTGTAACTGAACATTCTCGTGGTCCGGATCTCTCCATTGTACTGGTCCAGACTGAATAATGTAGCGTCAGTGTTCTGGAGAAATTGGTAAGTAATCCTGGAATTGTGCACAGAGTCTGTGTCTATAGCAATTACTTTGGCTATCAGAGTTCCTTTATCAGTGGATCTCGGTATTTTCTCCTCCACCACTGAGCCGTGCGCGCGCCATGGAGACACTATAACCGGTGTGTTGTCATTCTGATCCATGATAATAATGTGAACCGTTACGTTACTGCTGAGTGTAGGAACACCAGAGTCTCTGGCCTCGATATGAAAAAGAAACTCCTTCTCTATCTCATAATCAAATGTCTTTAATGCGTAAAGGTTACCGTTCTCTGGATTAATGGAGAAGAGCATGGACATGGAGGTGTTTGCTATTTCCTTTTCTATTATAAAATAAACGAGATATTGATTTTCATGGAGATCTGGGTCAATAGCAGTTAAAGAACTCAACAAAGCCCCAGGTTGATTATTTTCCATAACTTGTATAGTGTAAGTTGATTTAGGAAACCGTGGCACATTGTCATTAACGTCCAGCAGCTCTAGAGTTACAGTTTCGTTATCAGATAACGGAGGGTTTCCTCTGTCAGTAACAGTAAATGTGATGTCATATTCTGGGACCTTTTCACGGTCCAGTGGTTCTGAAACTACCAGCTCATAGTAATTGTTAGCTGACTCTTTAAGCGCAAATGGCAGCTTATCATTAATATGAACGTCTATTTGACCATTTTCTTCTGAATCTTTGTCATTCACACTGATTACTGCAATGACCGTGCCCAAAGCAACATCCTCTTTAATGGGACTTTGAAATGACTTTATGGAAATTTCTGGATGATTGTCATTCATATCGGAGATAAGAATGGTTAATTTGCATTTCCCTAACAAAGGATTCATTCCTTTATCTTTTGCTATTATCTCCATGTTGTAAATGTTAAAATCTTCATAATTGATCATCTCTTTTACCCTGATTTCACCGTTGTATTCATTTAAACTGAATGTCTCTTGGGTTTTTTCAGATGTGTACAGACTGAATGAATAAGTAATATCGGAATTGGAACCTTCGTCTAAATCTGTCGCGTTTAATTGTACAACTAGGCTACCTATAGGAGCGTTCTCGGTAAGATTTATTTCAAAACTTTCCTTTTCAAATTCTGGGGCGTTGTCATTCGTATCCAGCACGCGAATGATGACATTGGCTGTACCTGAACGCGCAGGCACTCCGCCATCTACAGCCGTAAGTATCAAATTGTGAACTGCCCTCTCCTCTCTATCTAAGGCTTTGTTCAAAATTAAATCAGCAAACTTTGACCCATCTCTTCCAGTTTGTATTTCTATAGAGAAGTGTTCACTTTCACTCAGAAGATATGTTTTGATCGAATTTGTCCCGATATCTGGATCTACCGCATTGTTAAGAGAAAATCTTTCCCCGGGCAGTGCTGACTCAGAGATATCCAAGTGCATTGTATCACGTCGGAAACTAGGAGCATTATCGTTAATATCCATTATCAGTAATTCGATATTAAACATTCGCACTGGATTTTCAATTGAAGCCTCTAATTTAAGAAAACATGAGTTTGTTGTTTTTGAGGGACATAGGGACTCTCTATCAATTTTTTCCACTATATACAGCTCCCCTGTCTCTTTGTTTATCTCTAAATATTTCCTGTTGGCTATCACATCTAACCTTATTTTACGCTTCACTAAACTTTTGATGTCCAGTCCTAGATCAGCTGCTATATTCGCAACAAAAGATCCCTCCTCCGTTTCCTCGGGAATACTGTAATGAGTAACTGCAACAGCTATATTAATCACTGCGGAAATAAATACAAAGATCGACCCATACCTCATCCAAGACTGCTGTTTCACAGTGCCATCCATTGTTTAAAATCGGTGCGCAACGTTACCACGAAATATCAGAGAGATACAAAGACAAAAAAAGCCAAAAGGTTTGGTTTAGTCGGCGCAGGGTGATTAAAAGAAAATCCTGATTTCCCTGATATAAAGTGACGAAGAGATCAGCTCAGACCTCTTCACATAACAAAAGAAATCCTGTCTTAAAATGACGCAATCATGGCGATGAAAGAATAAGTTGGCTTGCGCAGTTTTGATGGTGAGCAGCGACGCTGTGTGTATATGCTGAAACGGTACACTTTTGCATAAAAAAACTATTTGCAATAACATACGCACATTCCAAGACAAACAGGCTTACCTGTAACATATTTAATAGATTGCAAGGATGACCCCAGATAAGGAAGTGTCTTATAAGTGCAATAAGAATTAAATGTTTTAATTGATAAAATTACAACTCGGATGATAAAGTTACCAGTGACATTCTTGTTCAAAAAGTAAATTACCTGTAAAGTAGATGCAGCTGAGTCACTAGTCTCAGTCAGGCCTGTGCTCCTCGGTATACTGGACACAATGTATCTCGTCCCCTTTGGCACAGGTTGTCTAACTACCAGCTTTCCTTTTCTGGTCTCTGCTAGAAATAAACTGTACCAGTAGGCATCGTTGGACACCAGAGTGGAATCTGCAATGGTAGAGTTCCTCTCACTGATCACACTGTTCCTACAGGGAGGAGCAGCTTTACTGGGCTTCGGTTTCTGACACTTCAGCACGATGGTCACCAATATGGTGATGAGTAACAGGAATGACACTGAGCCCAGTCCGATTACCAGATACAGGTTTAAATCTGAAAAGATGTCATATTCTAAAGGCACTTCAGTCATGTCAGCATAGCTTTTAAGCGCGGTCTCCACCGTGGACAGTTTGATGGTGACTGTAGCAGAAAGAGACGGATCTCCGTTATCCTTGGCGATCACCACCAGCCGCTGGTAGCGCGAGTCTCTGTAACTGAACATTCTCGTGGTCCGGATCTCTCCATTGTACTGGTCCAGACTGAATAATGTAGCGTCAGTGTTCTGGAGAAATTGGTAAGTAATCCTGGAGTTGTGAACAGAGTCTGTGTCTATAGCAATTACTTTGGCTATCAGAGTTCCTTTATCAGTGGATCTCGGTATTTTCTCCTCCACCACTGAGCCGTGCGCGCGCCATGGAGACACTATAACCGGTGTGTTGTCGTTCTGGTCCATGATAATAATGTGAACCGTAACGTTACTGCTGAGTGGAGGAACACCAGAGTCTCTGGCCTCGATGTGAAAAAGAAACTCTTTCTCTATCTCATAATCAAATGTCTTTAGTGCGTAAAGGTTACCGTTCTCTGGATTAATGGAGAAGAGCATGGACATGGAGGTGTTAGCTATTTCCTTTTCTATTATAAAATAAACGAGATATTGATTTTCATGGAGATCTGGGTCGTGTGCGATGAGGGAGCTCAGTAAAGCTCCTGGTGGATTATTTTCCATCACTTGTATCGTATAAAATGATTGTGGAAACTGTGGCACGTTGTCATTAACGTCTAGCAGCTCTAGAGTTACAGTTTCGTTATCAGATAACTGAGGGTTTCCTCTGTCAGTAACAGTAAATGTGATGTCATATTCTGATACTTTTTCACGGTCTAATGGTTCAGATACCACCAGCTGGTAATAATTTTCAGATGATTCTTTAAGTGCAAACGGTAAATTATCAGGAATGTGAAGGTCAATTTGGCCGTTCTCACCCGAGTCTTTATCACTTACACTAATCACTGCAATAACTGTACCTACAGCGATGTCTTCTTTAACCGGATTTGAAAAAGATCGTACTGAAATTTCTGGATGATTGTCATTCATGTCTGTAATCATAATGGTTACTTTACACTGTCCTGATAATGAATTAGTACCTTTATCCTTTGCTATAATCTCCATGTTATAAATTCGGAAATCCTCATAATTAATCATTTCTTTAACTCTTATCTCACCAGTGCCTGGGCTTAAACTAAAAGCCTCTTGTGCCTTTTCCGACGTATATAGGCCGAAAGAGTATATAATATCTGAGTTAGAGCCTTCATCTAAGTCGGTTGCATTTAGTTTAACGACGAGGCTTCCTATAGGGGAGTTCTCTGTGACATTGATTGTATAGCTTTCCCGATCAAACTTGGGTGCGTTGTCATTTGCATCCTGCACTCGAACAATGATGCTGGCTGTACCAGAGCGCGCAGGAACTCCGCCATCCACAGCAGTAAGTATCAGATTATGGACAGCTTGAACTTCACGGTCCAACGTCTTTTTCAAAATTAAATCAGCAAATTTAGAGCCGTCTCTGCCAGACTGTATCTCTATGCCAAAGTGATCGTTTTCACTTAGATAGTATGTTTTAACCGAATTGGACCCAACGTCAGAATCCACCGCATTACTGACAGAAAATCTTTCACCTGCTGGCGTCGATTCCAAAATGTCCAGATGAATAGTGTCGCGTCGGAAATGAGGATTATTGTCATTAATATCAGTTATTTCTAATTCTATGTAAAATATGCGCACAGGATTCTCCACAATCACTTCCATTTTTAAAAAACAAGTCGTTGTTGTTTTAGCAGGACACAGATGCTCACGATCAATCTTTTCTAATATGTAGAGCTCTCCTTTCTCTTTGTTTATGTCGAGATATTTCTTATTAGCAATAACATCAAGACGAACCTTTCGTTTAATCAAAGTATCTAAATCCAGTCCTAAATCGGTGGCTAGATTTGCAACCACGGATCCTTCTTCCATCTCTTCAGGGATAGAATAGTGAGTTACAGTGAACGATGTGTGAATCATGGCAGAGAATAAGATAACACCCGAGACGTACCTTCTCCAGCACCGCGCGTTCATATGAACCCCCATTGTCTCCTTCTATCGTTTTGTGTTGCAAAAACCAGTGACTTCACTACAGGACCTCAAAATCCAATAAGGAGACGAAATAGATGTTGCTGAATAATGTCTCTTTTTGAGAAAATAAACAGGGTGCTTAAAGCGGGATTTCAGTAATTAGTGTAAATCCTGTTAAGCACACGATGCTCTTTCTCATCGCTCAGTGATCAACTGTGATGGCGACAGGCGCATATGCCCAGTGGACATCCCATGTGCTTTTCTGGATTACAGCGCCGCTTTGTGCACACTCCGAAAGATACATTTCAAATCGGAATATTTAAATACAAATAGGCTGGTTAAACAAAAGAAATAAAAACTGTTTTTAACCTTGTATAAAAATAATTTTAAATAATCAACAAATACCCCTAATAATCACTTGGCTATTTAATAGACACAGCTAGAATCACTTTCCAAAGGAGTTACATTGTCATCAATGTTTCTTACTCAGCTGCCTCCGTTTGAAAACACATGACAATTAGATGGCCCGCATGCCTCTGAGAGATTTGGTACTGCTTGCCAATTGAATTATAACTTCTGTCCTACACAACAACCCTGAGCCTCAGTTTCCCCTCTGTAAGCGACAATTTATGCTTTTTTACCCACTCATGGTAAAAACAGCATGACCCTGGCTTGCTTAGTGTAAAAAAAATGCAATATTGTGAACACTGACATAAATATCTCCTCAAATGCATGTGGGTGTATGCCAATATTTGCTACCATACCTGTAAAGTGGATGCAGCTGAGTCACTAGTCTCAGTCAGTCCTGTGCTCCTCGGTATACTGGACACAATGTATCTCGTCCCCTTTGGCACAGGTTGTCTAACTACCAGCTTTCCTTTTCTGGTCTCTGCTAGAAATAAACTGTACCAGTAGGCATCGTTGGACACCAGAGTGGAATCTGCGATGGTAGAGTTCCTCTCACTGATCACACTGTTCCTACAGGGAGGAGCAGCTTTACTGGGCTTCGGTTTCTGACACTTCAGCACGATGGTCACCAATATGGTGATGAGTAACAGGAATGACACTGAGCCCAGTCCGATCACAAGATACAGGTTTAAATCTGAAAAGATGTCATATTCTAAAGGCACTTCAGTCATGTCAGCATAGCTTTTAAGCGCGGTCTCCACCGTGGACAGTTTGATGGTGACTGTAGCAGAGAGAGAGGGATCTCCGTTATCCTTGGCGATCACCACCAGCCGCTGGTAGCGCGAGTCTCTGTAACTGAACATTCTCGTGGTCCGGATCTCTCCATTGTACTGGTCCAGACTGAATAATGTAGCGTCAGTGTTCTGGAGAAATTGGTAAGTAATCCTGGAGTTGTGAACAGAGTCTGTGTCTATAGCAATTACTTTGGCTATCAGAGTTCCTTTATCAGTGGATCTCGGTATTTTCTCTTCCACCACTGAGCCGTGCGCGCGCCATGGAGACACTATAACCGGTGTGTTGTCGTTCTGATCCATGATAATAATGTGAACCGTAACGTTACTGCTGAGTGGAGGAACACCAGAGTCTCTGGCCTCGATATGAAAAAGAAACTCCTTTTCTATCTCATAATCAAATGTCTTTAATGCGTAAAGGTTACCGTTCTCTGGATTAATGGAGAAGAGCATGGACATGGAGGTGTTTGCTATTTCCTTTTCTATTATAAAATAAACGAGATATTGATTTTCATGGAGATCTGGGTCGTGTGCGGTGAGGGAGCTCAGTAAAGCTCCTGGTGGATTATTTTCTATCACTTGTATGGTATAAAATGATTGTGGAAACTGTGGCACGTTGTCATTAACGTCTAGCAGCTCTAGAGTTACAGTTTCGTTATCAGATAACGGAGGGTTTCCTCTGTCAGTAACAGTAAATGTGATGTCATATTCTGATACTTTTTCACGGTCCAGTGGTTCAGATACCACCAGCTGGTAATAATTTTCAGATGATTCTTTAAGTGCAAACGGTAAATTATCAGGAATGTGAAGGTCAATTTGGCCGTTCTCACCCGAGTCTTTATCACTTACACTAATCACTGCAATAACTGTACCTACAGCGATGTCTTCTTTAACCGGATTTGAAAAAGATCGTACTGAAATTTCTGGATGATTGTCATTCATGTCTGTAATCATAATGGTTACTTTACACTGTCCTGATAATGAATTAGTACCTTTATCCTTTGCTATAATCTCCATGTTATAAATTCGGAAATCCTCATAATTAATCATTTCTTTAACTCTTATCTCACCAGTGCCTGGGCTTAAACTAAAAGCCTCTTGTGCCTTTTCCGACGTATATAGGCCGAAAGAGTATATAATATCTGAGTTAGAGCCTTCATCTAAGTCGGTTGCATTTAGTTTAACGACGAGGCTTCCTATAGGGGAGTTCTCTGTGACATTGATTGTATAGCTTTCCCGATCAAACTTGGGTGCGTTGTCATTTGCATCCTGCACTCGAACAATGATGCTGGCTGTACCAGAGCGCGCAGGAACTCCGCCATCCACAGCAGTAAGTATCAGATTATGGACAGCTTGAACTTCACGGTCCAACGTCTTTTTCAAAATTAAATCAGCAAATTTAGAGCCGTCTCTGCCAGACTGTATCTCTATGCCAAAGTGATCGTTTTCACTTAGATAGTATGTTTTAACCGAATTGGACCCAACGTCAGAATCCACCGCATTACTGACAGAAAATCTTTCACCTGCTGGCGTCGATTCCAAAATGTCCAGATGAATAGTGTCGCGTCGGAAATGAGGATTATTGTCATTAATATCAGTTATTTCTAATTCTATGTAAAATATGCGCACAGGATTCTCCACAATCACTTCCATTTTTAAAAAACAAGTCGTTTTAGCAGGACACAGATGCTCACGATCAATCTTTTCTAATATGTAGAGCTCTCCTTTCTCTTTGTTTATGTCGAGATATTTCTTATTAGCAATAACATCAAGACGAACCTTTCGTTTAATCAAAGTATCTAAATCCAGTCCTAAATCGGTGGCTAGATTTGCAACCACGGATCCTTCTTCCATCTCTTCAGGGATAGAATAGTGAGTTACAGTGAACGATGTGTGAATCATGGCAGAGAATAAGATAACACCCGAGACGTACCTTCTCCAGCACCGCGCGTTCATATGAACCCCCATTGTCTCCTTCTATCGTTTTGTGTTGCAAAAACCAGTGACTTCACTACAGGACCTCAAAATCCAATAAGGAGACGAAATAGATGTTGCTGAATAATGTCTCTTTTTGAGAAAATAAACAGGGTGCTTAAAGCGGGATTTCAGTAATTAGTGTAAATCCTGTTAAGCACACGATGCTCTTTCTCATCGCTCAGTGATCAACTGTGATGGCGACAGGCGCATACGCCCAGTGGACATCCCATGTGCTTTTCTGGATTACAGCGCCGCTTTGTGCACACTCCGAAAGATACATTTCAAATCGGAATATTTAAATGTAAATAGGCTAAATTTCGTAAACAAACAAATAAATGAAACCCCCGCTTTTTAGTCTTGTGTATAAGTTAACTTTGCATGTAAAATAATTTTAGAATTAACAGTAAGAACTCCTAATAATCACTTGGCTATTTAATAGTCATAGCCAGGATCACATTCGGAAAAAAATAAAATAAAATTCACCAGTGTTAGCTACCCAGCTACCTTCTTACAAAACACATGCCTCTGAGAGGTTTGGTTTGTCTCGTCTATTCAATTAACGTTTTGTGTTACACAACAAGCCTGAGCTTCAGTATGTCCTTTGGAAGCCACCTTTCATGTGTGGTTTTTTTTCAGTCATGTTGAAAATAGAATGACCTTTTCACTTGCTTGATGTAAAAAAATGCAATATTGTGTAATGTGAACATTAACAACAAGACATCCTCAAATGCATGTGGGTGTATGCCAATATTTGCTACCATACCTGTAAAGTGGATGCAGCTGAGTCACTAGTCTCAGTCAGTCCTGTGCTCCTCGGTATACTGGACACAATGTATCTCGTCCCCTTTGGCACAGGTTGTCTAACTACCAGCTTTCCTTTTCTGGTCTCTGCTAGAAATAAACTGTACCAGTAGGCATCGTTGGACACCAGAGTGGAATCTGCGATGGTAGAGTTCCTCTCACTGATCACACTGTTCCTACAGGGAGGAGCAGCTTTACTGGGCTTCGGTTTCTGACACTTCAGCACGATGGTCACCAATATGGTGATGAGTAACAGGAATGACACTGAGCCCAGTCCGATTACCAGATACAGGTTTAAATCTGAAAAGATGTCATATTCTAAAGGCACTTCAGTCATGTCAGCATAGCTTTTAAGCGCGGTCTCCACCGTGGACAGTTTGATGGTGACTGTAGCAGAGAGAGACGGATCTCCGTTATCCTTGGCGATCACCACCAGCCGCTGGTAGCGCGAGTCTCTGTAACTGAACATTCTCGTGGTCCGGATCTCTCCATTGTACTGGTCCAGACTGAATAATGTAGCGTCAGTGTTCTGGAGAAATTGGTAAGTAATCCTGGAGTTGTGAACAGAGTCTGTGTCTATAGCAATTACTTTGGCTATCAGAGTTCCTTTATCAGTGGATCTCGGTATTTTCTCCTCCACCACTGAGCCGTGCGCGCGCCATGGAGACACTATAACCGGTGTGTTGTCGTTCTGGTCCATGATAATAATGTGAACTGTCACGTTACTGCTGAGTGGAGGAACACCAGAATCTCTGGCCTCGATATGAAAAAGAAACTCCTTCTCTATCTCATAATCAAATGTCTTTAATGCGTAAAGGTTACCGTTCTCTGGATTAATGGAGAAGAGCATGGACATGGAGGTGTTTGCTATTTCCCTTTCTATTATGAAATACACTAGATACTGATTTTCATGTAAATCTGGGTCATGGGCAGTTATAGAGCTTAACAAAGCCCCGGGAGGATTGTTTTCCGTAACAGATATGCTGTAGAAACTCTGTGGGAACTGAGGTGCGTTATCATTAACGTCCAGTAAGTGCACTATTATAGTTTCATTGTCAGACAGTGGAGGATTTCCTCTGTCTGTCACTACTAAAGTAATATCATATTCCGGAGTTATTTCTCGATCTAATGGTTCCGAGATTAGCAGCTCGTAGTGATAGTCAGATGATTTATTTAGAGTGAATGGGATATTTTTGTTTATTGTGAGATTAACCTTGCCATTATCCCCAGTGTCTCTGTCGCTTACACCTACAAGGGCTATGACTGTGCCTACAGGAGTGTCCTCTTTCACAGTGTTCTTCAGTGATTTGATGGTTATCTCTGGATAATTATCGTTCATATCCATAATATCCACTGTTATTCTGCACTGACTGGAGAGCGGAACAGGACCGTTATCTTTGGCCTCTACATGCAGTTCATATATTTTCATGTCTTCGAAATCTATAGTGCCTTTAACAGTTATTTCGCCAGTTTTTGAATTCAAATTGAACATTTCTTGCGTTTTTTCTGAGGTATAAAGCGTAAATGAATATGTTATGTCTGCGTTTGAGCCTTCATCAGTATCAGTTGCGTTTAGTTTAGTAACAACCGTTCCAATAGGGGAATTCTCACTCATTTTTACGGTGTACACTGAGCGGTCAAACTGAGGGGCGTTGTCGTTTGTATCCAGCACATGAACAATGATATTGGCAGTTCCGGAGCGCGCAGGGACACCGCCGTCTACAGCAGTGAGAATGAGATTATGAATAGGCTGTACTTCCCTGTCTAGTTCTTTCATAAGGACCATGTCGACATATTTTGTACCATCACTACCAGAATGAATATCTATTGTAAAATGATCACTTTCGCTAATTTTGTAAGTATTTACAGTGTTCGCCCCTACATCCGGGTCTTGTGCATTGGGTAAAGAAAATCTTTCACCTGGTGATGCAGACTCGGACACATCCAGTTCTACCCTGTCCATTCTAAAATGTGGAGCATTATCATTGATATCTGTGATTTCTAATTCAATGTTAAAAATACGTAATGGATTTTTGATGATCATGTCCAGTTTGATAAAACATGATGCTTTACCTTGGCACAGGGACTCTCTATCCATTTTTTCAACAATGTAAAGTTCACCTGTCTTTTTATTTACTTCTAAATATTTCTTATGAACAGTGTCGAGCTTTACCTCTCTTTGTGCTAGTCCGTTAACATCTAGTCCTAGATCTGAGGCTAGATTTGCAACAACAGATCCGCGATCCATCTCCTCTGGTATAGAATAACGCGTGACAGACAAAGCCGCCCTCCATGTCGCCGAAAATACAAAGAAAAGCGTTACCCAGGTGACACTTCCTGTCATGTTCATCATTCAGTGCGGTGTCAAAAAAATCACTTTAAAAATGAATCTGTCTCCTCTCGAAAATTCAAACGTATTATTTTTCTTTTATAACCGCTCCAGGATGCTCACACGGACAGTGCTGTGGTCCTCTCAGATATTATGGATCCGTGAGAATTATGTTAACTCCCCTTTAAGAGCACGAGCTTTTTAGTGCCATTTACTGGCAAACAGTGACACCCGGAGTCCAACTCCAGCGAGTTCCGCTAAACAAAGAAAAGGATAGTTTGCCTCAGATTGACTATACCACAACTCATTTGTGAATATGTACAGAATAAATGTGTAAAAATTAAACCACAAAAAAAATAATAATATAATAGACAGTTTAAATTGGTTCTATAGTCAAAAATCTGTGTCCATATAACTGTGCAGAGGAATTCGTTGTTAGGTTGATAGCTTGAAGATAAGTTCAGCACCACAACAGTGGACAGCGACATAAAAATATATCAATTCAAGCCAGACACGCTCGTTCACCCCTGTCTCCTAGCTACAGCTGAGTAGCTGTAGTTGTCCAACATTACATATAACTTACAAAGGTGACTTATACAAAATGATTGCTTTGTCTACCTGACTAAAGTGCTATTAACTCATTCTTTATGTACAGAGGAATGGAGCTAAATCAGCACCCCAATTCATAACTTTCGCAGGATTTATTTGATTAATTTTTACCTACATCAGAGGTATCTGGTTACATTGTGTGTTTAGCACTGTATTTCACTTTTCTAAGCATTAAAGATGGTTAGTGACCAACATAGTTAAAGACAGGTGGGCCATAAGCTCAACCATGAAGCCCAGCATGGACCTCCATTTTTTTTTCCAATATGGATTTCTCAGGCATTTGGTACACAACCTTCCTTTAATCATATTACTTCAGCAATTATTTTGCAGTGCTTTCAATAGTTTTATGATTTGTGGTGGCATGAGTGATTTTTAAGACTGACTGTTTTTGTAATATTTGATTAAGTTCTCAAATTCCAGCAGCCCCAGTAAATTATCTGCTCCGAGGGGAACTCTCTGGTCTCTATGGCACCACAGGCTCTATAAACATAAACCTGTTATTTTACCCTAAAGTGGGGACTGTATTTCTTGAAGGGAAACTATGCTAAATATTGATGAGAGACATGATAATTTTCTCTTGAACATTATCCAAACTCTAAATCAAACCTGCAGGAATTCTGTCATTTTAGGTATTGTTCAATGACCCACAAATAACCAAGTAGTTAAATGCAAACTATAATGAATGTTAGACAAACATCAGGCTGCCTAGTTGGACTCTTCTCTCTCTTGGGTCAGAGAATCGCTTCTGCTCCCTGAAGGCCAACACAGAGAGCATGAGGAGGAGCTTCTTCCCACAGGCCATTCAGGTCCTCAACCACCACAGCGTTTAGGACTATTTATATATAGACATATACTGTAAATACAGACCTTGTATTTTTTTGCACAACACCCATACCCCCTACATTCTTGTTAAATATACCTGGCATAACCCATATTTATAAATATTTATTATTGTTAGCTTTTCTAATGCAACTACCTCAGCTTGATGTTGCAAAGCATTGTATTACACACACAACTGCACATATATGCACTTTATTTCACACATAGTTCATACTTTTTCTGCCATCTTTTATATGTTTATATTTTTCTTTGTCTGCTTCTATGTAAGTAAATTCTGTCTTTATGTAAATTCTGTTTTATATCACCAGAAAGTCATTAAAAGTATTTCAATGCATATCATACCGTGTATGGTTGTGTGTGTGTGACCAATGAAATTTAAATTTGATTATATTTTTCTCATCACTGCTTATCAACAACCTAACAAAGATAGGTCAACTGTGTTTAGAATTATAAACTTAGTTACATGGATCTAATTACAGTGTTTGCATGTACTAGTACTGAAAAGACAGACTGTAGGTGATGTAGTGTATGCACTTTTACTGTAAGGTTATGTTTGATGAATAAGCAAAGATAAATACAGCTAATTAAGTTAGCTAGCTTATGCTAACATAACTAAGGGTTGGTGTTGATTGCGCCATCAACTTTAAGCCACAGGAGGTGGTAAATAGTTTAAGAATGTTTGATCCTCTTGTATTCTTACTGACAGTGTTAATTAAGATGGTCAACTATATAAAATGGTGTGTTTACATAGAACATGAGCTGTCATCATGGCTAGCATCTTGTAGCCATGATTGGTAATGTGTTAAAGGGATGTATTGTAAATGAGCTAGCCGATTCAGAGAATTAAGACAATAAGCAGTTACTACTAGTATCAACTAGCTACTATGGCTTTATGGTCAGCATCAACTCAACCTCATATAAATTATTCTTTAATGAATGGGTAAGACTTTACAGTACTGTTCCATAGTTACAGAAGGATATGAGTACATATAATAGCAATTTTAGAAAACACAATTTGTATTTTATATTTAATCATAAAAATATATACAGTAAGAAATCTTGTTTAGGCAAAAAAGTAGAGAGTCACAAATATCAGATTTAGAGTTAAAGAACTTGTTCAGCAAAAACAGGTTTTGATGCTGTGAGGAAAGTAAATTTAAAAACAACATATTAAAAAGCCACAACCTTTTATGGCCTAACAGCATTTCATCAGACCAGAGGACACTCCTCCAACAGGCTGGTGATCACCTGCAAACCTCAGTGCTGGTTTTGGAATAGCAGCTTCTTCCTTGAGCTGCAGCCTTTCATCTCATGGCAATGTAGGACTCTCTTAATGATGGATGTACATACTTTGTTACCTGATGCTTCCAGCTCCTTCACCAGTTCCTTTGTTGTTGTCTTGGAACCCTTCAGACCAAATCTCTGGGACTTCATTTGTGCCTCCTTCCTGAACATTTCAGTGTGTCTCTGGTCCAAAGATTTTTATATTTGCATACAATTAATTTTACAGGTGCTTATCTTCAGTTGTTTGGAAATTGTTCCTAAAGAGAAATTGGACTTGTTTAGGTCCACAATTTTTTTTCTCAGGTCTTGGCTAGTTTGCTTGGATTTTCTCATTTTGTCAAGAGCAAAAAGGCACTGGCTGTAAAGTTAGGCCCATTTACAGCCACAGGTGCACTCCTAATTAACTCCTAATTATGACAATTGGCCAATCAAAAGCTTCTAAAAGTCTTTACATCAAATTCTGGAATCTTCCAGACTGTTTAAAGAGACAGTCACACTCCTGTATGTAAACTTTTGACCCATTGGAATTCTGATATATTGAATTAAAGCTGAAATAAATCTGTCTCCTAATCAATTGTTTTTAAATTACCAGAGATTTGAACAAAACAGATTCCCTAATTGGCTTGCCAACAGAAATAATATGGTAACATGAAGTGTGTGGAGTTGTAAAAACTGAGATATTTTTAGCCCAGGTCTATGTAAAATTTTGGCATCAACTGTATGTTCAGAGATAAATCAACCAGTTGCTCGGTGAACTCAAGTATTAAATATTAAATGATTTTAACTTATAAAATTAAGTTAATGCCATGTTTCCATGTGAAAAGTAACTTTTATTATCACTTATCTAAAACTGTTAGAGGATTTATTTTTAAAATCATCTTAAAGCAGCTACAGAGTTTTGCCTGATTTAGTCTCCGTTTCACGAATTGGTAGCAGAGGCGGATGCAAGTGTGGATTGAGTTTTACACTGAAACACACTGAACACAAAGACCATGAAACAAAAACAAGGAACAGTGAGGCAAGAAAACATCTTCAACATAGCATGAATAAGAGACAGTGACAAACTACAATGACAAAAGCTACAAAATGAGTGCTATACAAGAAGTGGCTCAAATAGTAGTGCTTATTATACTACAACGCAATTCAGGTGCAAACAGTCAGGGACGAGGTGAGTGTTGTAGTCAGGTGATGTACAAGGGCTGATGGGTTCTCGTAAGAATTAGTAGTCATGACACTGTAAGTTTGCTGGTCATGTGCATGGCAATGCTTTGTCGTTTGATAATGAATTAATCAGATGTAAATAACCGATATTTATCATTAGTTAGACTAGTTGCCTAGCCATATGTTACCTGCTGGAACCTATGCTAGCCTGACCTGCCATTAGCAAAAAAAAAAAAAAACAATGGCTAACTTAGTTAATACAAACAGTCAGTGTTAACACACTTGCCTCAACATGCATTTTCAAATTCAGATTGTGTAGCATGAGAAGATCACAGCAGATGACAAATTGATATGATTCTTGATGTTGATGGACTTGATTGGGTGCTGATCTGAGCCCATTCAATGGATTTAGCTTTCAGTCAGTCATTGGCTAGATGATAGAAGAGACCTTTGTAATATGTAACGAGTACTTTGAAGGTATAAATAACAATGTAAGGAAATGTAATCAAGTATAAGTACAAGTATTCAATTCCAATAACACTAAAGTAAAGCACAAACACAACAAAATAATACTCAAGTATAGTAACAAAGTATATTTACTAAAGTACTTTCCACTTCTGGGCCTGATATCATACCATCTCTGGAACAATTTTTTTAAAAACCTCATTCTTTGTAACCATAAAATAATTTTACTAAAATGACCACATAAACTATTATAGAGTTACCTAACTGATAAACATACCTCATTAACATAATTGACTATAGTTAATTATAATTGATTAATATGATTATTATTGAATAACAAGTTTGTTTTGCTTTTTGCCAGGAATCACTTTCACAATACATACGCATTCAAATAATGCTTTTATTATAGCCTTTTATTTCCTGGGTTTGAGCTTAAGATGGTATTCAGGTAACCATATAATGCACTATTAGACAGTGGCATTAGAATATACGATATACTATATTATGAATTGAATTAAAAAATGAATTATGCAGCTAAATTAGTTAATTTAAAACCACTCATTTTCAAATATATATATATATATATATATATATATATATATATATATATATATAATTGAAAATGAGTGGTTTTAAATTAACTAGTTTAGCTGCATAATTCATTTTTTTATTCAATTCATAATTCAGTCATAGCACGGTGTTTGTGGTTACACCAAATGGCATAGGTGTATTACAATAATATCAGTGAATTGCACAGAAATTACTGAAGTCCAGCCCTGTTCACTAAGAAACACGTAATCAGCCCTATTTTAGACTTTTATTTGATTCTCAGTTCTGCTTATTGTCTGTCTAAATTGTTCCTGAGTGTGTGTGATGCCTTAGAATGGTGCATACCTTTATTAGCCCTAGGCCTAGGACAGCCTCCTTAACCAGTGCGGCCCTGAGCAGGATTGCAGAACAAGAACAATGTTCAAAAACAATGAAATTGTTTTTCTACTAAAAATATATATATATATATATAATTAACAGTAAACAATAACAAACTAAACAAAGTCGGTATTTGGTGTGACAACTCTTTGTTTAAAAAAAAACACTGGTATATAAGGAAATTTGCTGGGAAGTTTTATTGAGCATCTTGGAGAATCTACCAAAGTCTTCTGGAGACTTTGACTGTGGTCTATTATGTAATATAATGCTTTCTTTACTGACATACAAACATTTTTCTCTAACAAAAAATTACACTTTTTTTGTTGGAAAAGTAATGTTTGGAAATATAGTGCAGAAGTCAGAGGGATTATCTTCACAGTCCAGGGTCTGATGGCCTTGCCTTACATGTGTATAGCAGAAGTCGTATCAGAAAGAATGTTGTGATTAAAAGGATTTTTGCTGTGCCTGAAAATGAGACACTGCACGGAAATGTTAGTTAGTTTAGTTGTTAAGTCTTGTAAGAGCACAACTGTGATCTGGCTATTTGTTGCGCAAATTTGTACTATTAATATTTTTATTGTATTCGATTGTAAACCAAACCATCAATACTAGATTGAGGTTTTAAATATTTTTGACTGTTTGCATGTGTAACATAAGCGACCTCTGGCGGCTGAAACGGAGCCTCTACTGATAGAAGCTGTCTATACCTTTTTAAAGGATCAAAATCAAGGCTTTTATAATAAATGTCAATAGTTTATTTTTAAAAAAATGTGCTAGGTTAAATGCTGAAAAGGGTTATTTGTGTGTGTGTGTGTGTGTGTGTGTGTGATTTATGTATATTTGTTGGTCAGTTCACTGCCCTCTGCAGGCCGCCAGTATTATTGATGATTTCATTGAAATACAACAGGAAACCGGTTAGAAGGGGCTGAGACAAACTTAAGATTATGTCACTTTGGGAATTGTAGTGGTACTGTGTGGTATGCAGATGTTGTCCGACTTTGTCATAGGTCATTAGCCACACTGTTTTCTCTTAATGCAAGCCAGTGAAGACACAGATAATGAAGTTTTGAATGTGACCTTAACGCAGGTAATGTTAATTACCTTCAGAATAAATAAAATATTTCTAGTTTTCTTTGTAGGGGAGGATTAAAAGATTTTATCTTATCTTGGGCTCATTTTCCACTGCAGAGCAGAACAAACATGAAACGAGCCTACTGTGTGGTGTCATAACTGCTACTAAGATAATCCATAATGAATGACAGGTTGTGAAAAAGAGAGAGAAGGATAAAATAAGTAGTGGTCAGAAAGATTGGTGTTACCATGGTAACTGAAGAACTATTCTATTGCTCATAGAAGACTAAATTAACCTGCCTGCTTGACCTCCACAGGGTCAAAGGTCAGCAACTAATAAAATTCATTCTCACTGCATGAAATGAGCCTCCTTAGCATATTAGACAACAAACGGTGTTATTTTGTTCCACATGTGTAAATGGTGAATTATTTTAGTGTACCTTTATATTTAATTACTGTGTGCATTTTTCATGTAAAGTATTACAGCTTTTCAAAACATTAAATGCAAATACCACAATGATTTTGACTAAGCAAAACTCTGTCTTGCATGCAAAAGGCAGTAACTAAGGCAGTAAAAACCAACAGCTTAAAGAATTTTGTCCAACAGAGAGCACGGAATTTGTGTCTTAGTTTCATTTCTCCTCTCAAACCTTTATGAGATCTAATGTCCTCTGTAGACAACTGAACTGTATTTGTCAAAAACAAAAATCCCATTTTACAGTACCTATCTACAATTCTTCGACACATCCTACTGAATGTACTATATACATTTTCCACATTATATGCATATAAGATATAGCAGCCATAATGCAGAATTTAAAAAATAAATAAATAAATTCATAATATAGAAAATTACTGTAATGAAAATTAGGAACTTTCCTGGAGAAAGAGTGTGAAAAGGGAATATTATCTCACTGATCATCCAAACCTGCTTGTCTATCTGGCCACAGCATTTTATATACCTAAACTGTATGCAGAAGCCTAACAGATTGCTATACAATATGAGTATGAACAAATGCATGTCAAGTTTCACCTGTTATCAATTCAAATGGCATTACAAATCCAAATTACTGACATTTATGGAGAAATGTATATATGTGCCTGTTATGACTGCTAGGTGGATTATTTTATATGGAAAATTATTTTGTATTATTTTGTATGAGAGTAAGGCAGATCATTAGGGAGAAAGAAGGTAATCAATTCTGATCAGTAAGACCTACTCAATGCGTCACCTTGTCAGTGATAGGCAATTGTATACATACTTTTGAATTCTGTGTGAAAGCAATGAGTAATGCTAATAATGTTCTGTCCAAATGACTAATTTGTTTGCAGCATTTCACACAGTGTTCTGAGAATAAAGCTTGTGCCAAAGCAACTGGAAAAAAGACATATTACATGTATTATTTAGATTTTACGCAAAGCAGCATAGTGTACAAGTTAATGTGTCAATTCATATTATTCAATGTTCAAGTATTTTTTAAAGACACAAACCTAGTTATTCTAAGAAGCAACACCAGACAACCAAAGACCCTTGAGTGCTGTGGTGATCTAAATTAAGCATGGTATTGTTACATTACAGTAATGTACAGTACATGATAGAACCCTCATTAAAAAAGAGTGGCTCATAGTCTAGGCATAAAGATACACCAAAATAGTTTTTTGTCTCCTTAGAACATACATACATAGTATACATTAGTCTTAGTACAGATTAGTACATACATAGTATACATTAGTCTTAGTACAGATTTGTACATACATAGTATAGATTAATCCAGGCTAACCCTCCAAATGAAGATGTTTTACTGAAAGTATTTTAGAATTATACACCTGTAGCTGTGAATAAAGTAAAGAGAATCTCAATTAATGATCAAATAATAATTTTAAGCAAGTTATCCCATGACCACCTTATCTGTGAAAAGACATTAAATTGCTCTGTGCTTTAGTCCATCAGCCTGCAGAGAGAGAAACTTCAGTTTGAAGAAGTGGGTGAGTGCCATGGAGACCGTTTCCATCACTCCCTTGTAATGTGAAAGGACACGTGGCAAACATAATTAGCCTTGCTCAGTGGTCTGATACACATCTACTGACATTCTGAACTCATTTCCAGGGCAAATTAAAAACCAAAAGGGCACCAGGGAGAGTGCAGCAGTTTCAAAAGTATGTCCAATGTGGCATTTTAAGGTTGTGTTAAATTCCCCTGCAATTCCCCTCCCTTTCACTTTGAGTAATTAAAATGATATTTTGGAAATGGAGCTGCTTATTTGTTTAGTAAATGAATCTAGGCTGTTCTCTGTAGCCAAGAAAAGGAGTGTGCACTAAAATTCACTAAAAAACCTTGTGGACATCTGTGGGCACCTTTTCCTAATATTATGGATGGAGATATAATGCTGCAGATAATTTTAATTTTAGCTTGTTTCTCATTCTTTGTTGTTGTTTTTTTTTTTTTTTTTTTTGGTGGAACAGCATGGTGGCATTCCTGCATAAATTAACTGCATTAACACTCAATCTATTCACATCATGTGACTGATACAAAAATGCATCTTTTAGAGGAGTGATTAGCCCCCCATGGAGCTTCCAATATTATCTACCTTCATTATTATTATATTATATAATATTATATAATATTATTATTAAACTCGTTTTTACTATTAAACTTGTTTTTCTGCTGGTGTTACTCCATTTAACCCTCTGTGCACCTAGAAACATAAAATTAGATACCAGAACAGACATCTCATCTCAGGGGTTTTGACAGCCCTTCTCATGTCTAAGGTCTAAGTTGTCATGTCCACTGTCACTTCTCATTTCTTTCACACTGTTAAAAATAAGATAAGAGTTGATATAATTAATACATCATCAAATAGAAATAAATTAGTATCATCATTAGAAAATAAATTTCAAGAAAACATCTGTAACATTAAAACTGTTCAAAATGTCTGTCATCCAAATACATATCACTAAATATAAAAAAAGATGTACTAAAACTGGAAAATTAATATGAAAGTTTTTTTTAAAATGGTACACATATCAGATGTCAAAGTAGAACTCTCACAGTAACCCAGCTTATTTCTTAGAAAAATACATAATACAAATGACAGTGTATATAATTTATAATAGACATAGTCTATTATACTCAGAAAAAAATACTTTATTTTCAGAATTTATACAGTGATATACTGCGCTAGACGCCGTGAGTCAGTTACACAGTTTGCATACATATTAGTATTGTACATGTTGTTCACTGAACAATAACCATGTTAGACTGATTCACCTCTTTAACTGAGCAACCAATCAATGAAAGGCTATGGCCTGATGATTCTGCTAAGACAGAAAATTCACACTGTGGCCAAAGGATATGTAATGCTCACAGTTTACCTAATATGATTGTCAAAAATTGTAGCATAATAATAATAATAATAATAACAATAATAATAATGGCATGGAGTCAATGTGATTCACTGTTGCTGTTTGTTACCATTGACCTTCATATCTTTGAACTATGCACCAAGTTGTCCTAACAAAACAGTAGTAAGTGATTCCTCAGCCCATTATTCACACAGAAGAATAAACTACACTCTTAGAAAAAAAGACCCCCTCATAAGTTCATTAAGGATACTTTGTTGAGCTCTTCAAAGTTTCTTAGCTTCCATTAGTTCTGCTTGGAGCCCTTTCCGATTGGAACAATGAGGTTGTAAGGGTCTGCATAGAACCTTTCATAAATAAACAAAGAATCCTTAAGGTTTTTTTTCCTAAGAGTGTAATCAGTGTAAACCAAATCATTAGTCTGTTCACTATCAACATGTTGTATAATAAAAAATTATAACTTCAATTTTCCTTTCTTAATTTCATTTATTCATTCGCTCATTCATCCTTACTCAGGGTAACCACTTTTCTCTGGTCAGGATCATGGTAGATCTAGAGCTTTTATACTGGAACACTCATTTACACCTAGGAATATTTATAGAGGCATTTTTAAATCTTAGACTAGGCAATTCACCTACCATCATGTTTTTGCAAAAAAAAAAACTGGAGAACTGACAAAGATATGTGAAACATTGCACAAATGGTAACCAGACCTCCCACCTTCCTTAATTTATCATTCTATGTTCAGGTTCATCTAGATGGCCTTAACTGTTAGATGTTAATCTCTGACACTAAGCCAGTTCTTCCAATCCCTACTGGAGGTTAAAGCTTTCTTATTCTGGCTCATGCTTTATGTGCCACAAACATACAAACATGACAGACATAAACCAAAAGTGTCTCTAAGGGCACATTGGGTCATGGGAAGTATACCACCCTGTTCAGGAACATAATGGAGCTGTAAAATTAGAGCAGTATGGTTTGGATAAATAGGCTCTGCTTTGGTTGCAATTAATATGTCTGGTCTTCTAGGTTCTTCTCTGCTTCACTGCTTTTTCCTTTCACCACATTTGCTTCCCCTCCACATGTTCTGTCCATCTGGCATGCTGTTGCAGTCTCTCTCCAATCTTCTTCACTATTCATTATACAGGTCATTATTGATGACCTCAGTACCTGTTTCATCCCTTAGGTCATAACTGCTGGGAGAGATGAACTTGCGCTTCTTGCCAAAGGTGGAGAAAGTGTTGTGGACATCCAGCTCACTGCGATTACTGGGCCGGAGAGTACAGAGGGCAGATGGAGTCCCAGGGATGTAGACATTATGTTGGTAGTCAGGTGGAGGATGACCATGTGACTGACCTGAAGGCTGCTGCTGTTGGGGAGTTTTTGTTGGGGTGTAGCGGGGTGTCCATGCCCGCTCAGGGAGGCCCGTCACAGGGGAAGACATCTTGCACTCTGGGTCAGTTAGAAGGGGTGAGAAATGAGATATGTATAAATGAATTCTCTTGACATAGTTGTAACCCCATATAGTACAATATAATATAACACAATATAATATACACATTGCTAAGCTATACATGTAGTAGCTTCAGAATGGCTTGCTTTTCTCCTAAAGACAGCTCTCTGGCCTTCATTTTGGTTTATACCTTTTAACAACAAATGCAGTCTTCAAAGGTGAAACCCAGGGCTCAAACCAAGAGTAGACATTCAGAACTATTAATTGTTTAAACAATCAATCAAACAGGGCACACCTGGGCAACAAGAAACACCTATCAGTCACATGTTCCAATATTTTTAATAATTTGAACAAACGAGTGGGTTCAAACAAAAGGTGCCATGTTCTAAGCTGTTTAACACATCTAGGTGTAAATATCAGGAAATGAAACCTGAAATTCTGATTTATCATCTCATATTCATCTCTTGATCTCAAAACCAAATATCTTCAGTGTATATCAAAAAACAAAAGAATTGGCCTTGCCATTCCAATACTTTCAAATGGAACTGTACACACACATACACACACAGTAAAAAGCTTAGCAAAATGTATATTATATTGTATAATATTGGCCTTGCCATTCCAATACTTTTGGAAGAGATTGAACGACTGTATACACACAAACACTTATATATATATATATATATATATATATATATATATATATATACACACACACACACACACACACACACACACATACATACACTGTATATAGCTTTGCAAAATGTATATTTTATTGTATATTACACCCAAGTCAAGATAATTCATTTGTATTGTAGTATGATAAGTAACAGTTAAATGTTCACATTTAAGAAGAACATTACTACTACTATTACAGAAAATACTCATCTGCTTTCAGAAATTACAAAATTTCAAGAGACATACATATAAAATGGAATAATAGACACTGTGTACCAGTTAACATTGAATTGTAGGACCTCACTAAATAGGCCAGTAAGTGTTCTACTTACCTCTCATTCGTGTTCCCCACGTCCAGTACTGTCCTGCAGCCACTGGACTTACATAGTTTTCAGAATCAGTCTGCATGACCTTCCTCATGAGGGTGCCATCCATATTAATTGAGTTATAACTGAAAATCCATCACAGAGATCATCCTGTTTATTATATGGGATATATTGAATAGATATTATACAACAAGCCAAAACATGCTTTCTCAGTGTTTTTTTAAACTCAGGATTTCCTGCAGTAAAAAAAAAAAGTAAGGCAGGAAGATTTATGAATACAACATAACACCACCAAGATGTGAAGAACATGTAAAATATAATCTGAAAAACCTGAATGTGTTAGGTGCTTATTTAAGTGCTAAGCTAGAGTAACAAGTCTCTAACTTTATAATTATACCCCTGTTGCAATAACAAATGGATCACTGACTGTTTAGTCAGACTTTGGCATATAAAATCTACTTCTACAAATGAACAGACATAGTTTTGTGAATGGGGGCAGTTCTTTATATAGCAAACATAAATGTTACATCACTTAGATAGATGGATAGATAGAAAATGTGATGGTCCAAAAGAAATAAAATTTAATGATTTTTAACAAAATGTTTTGAAAGGTTTTATTATTATCTCACAAACGTCTCTGCAGCAAGTCACACACACTACACACCCGTCACACACAACCCTGTAGATGTGTCGTCTGTGTTTGTGTGTGTGTGTGTGTGTGTGTGGGTGTGAGAGAGAGAGAGAGAGAGAGAGAGAGAGAGTTACCTTTTCAAAGTTGAAGTTTGGTTCTTAGTAAGAGCCCAGTTAGTATTGTCTTGTTTTAACTGCAACACAAAATACAATTTACTAGCAATAACAAATATTTAGATTCATATTCGTTTCTGGATGAAGAAATTCAGAAAACAAACTAAAGTGGTTAAGGCTTTTGGCTACTGATCGGAAGGTTGTAATTGCAAATTACAAACTGCAATTGCACCACCAAGCTGCCACGGTTGGGTCCTTAAAGGCCTTTAACGCTAATCTCTTCAGCTGTGTCCTGTCTCAGTTGTAAATCGTTTCAAAGCGTCACCCAAATAAGCAAATTTAACTGATTTGAACCAATACCCAACATTTCCTTGTTTGACTATCAGGTGTGCGACTTACGACTGCCATCTTGTGGCCAAAAGTTTGAATGATTGGATTTCTTTGAGAGTGAACTAAATTCAAGTCCACACGCTCATGTCTTGTACCGTTTTCGTGGGCCGAGGCGCAGCGGGGAGGGAGAGCAAAGCCGCTCGTGTTTGTTCCGAGTTAAAACGGACTGATTCCGCGCGCTGTTAATTCCCTCTGAACCCGTGATAGAGAGCGCGGATGTAAGCAAGTTATTAGATTAGTTATTCATAATGCTTTCCCGAAACCAATTAAATCACCGACGAGATGAAACGATATTAATCTTCAGAGAAATCCGCACCATGCAGACAAAGCATTAATTAGAAACCAAAATACTTTTCATCGTTCAGTGGATTAGACGCACGTGCTTAAAAGTCTTGCTTTTTTTCTACACCACTCGTGTACCTTTTAATGAAAGCTCTGGGACTGATGTTTTCCTAACTTCAGAAGAACTGGTAACGTCGCTGATATAGGAAGCTGGGGTGTCCTTCATAGCTGCTTACTCATACTCGCATTTCACTTGGACTTTATTATCTTCAAAGTGTTAAAGTTTAATAATCTTAAGTTAAAAACCCATTATCATTTCTGCCACAGTTCTCTCTATCAGGATGAAAATATCCAGTTTTAAATAAAACCTCATGTGGCCTTGTCATTAATAATAAATTAGACCTATATTAAGTACCTTTACAGTCTGATAGTTCCATCTAGCGGATTTAAAATATAGCTCAAGCACACTGTCTTTCCTTCTCTCTCTCTCTCTCTCTCTCTCTCTCTCTCACACACACACACACACACACACACACGCACACACAAACACACACAGACACACATACTAACTAGTTAGATTATTCCAGGATAAAGCAAGGGAATCTATCAAACAGAATGGCTCTAATTTTTTATTTTTTTTTCTAATTTTTAAGTATTGCCCCATATTGTACAAATGATAGTCACGTTCTATGCGCGTGCATGTGCGCGTGCCCTTGAGACAGGGTGCCCTTGGATGTTTTTGGAGCTAAATCAGACAAAAAATCTTACAAATATAGATGTATAAAACATAGAGTTGACCTTGTTTTCAGAGACTTCGTTCACTCACATATTGCAGTTTTTTTTTAAACTATTTCCATATACTGTATAGACTTTTAATAGACCAAAACATTGAAAACGTTCTTAGTGATAATCAGACGCAGATGCTATTAACTGAGAATGTTTTTTTCATAAGCAACACACCAGATATAATGTGAAAAACTGAGTTAAAAGGAAACTATGTGGGCCTCTGTCTCTATACAGGAGAGCTGTGTCTGAAGAAACCAGCATGTCTGTGGAAAGAAGAAAGTCTAGGGATGTTGAAGAGAGTCGGATGAAAACAGTCGGTCTGAAGAAAACAGTGTGTGAAGAAAGCATTTTGTCTGATAAGGGCAGTGTGTGTGTGTATAGGTTTAATGGAAGCTGAAAATACAATAGAACCAGTGCTATCTCAGTATAAGCGTGACTGAGACGCTTATAGTAACGGATCCCTCGCTTGTGGACACACAGTGTGGAGGAGAGCTGCTGATCTACTTTATTAACGTCGCCTCTTAGTTTTGCACCTGCGACAGTAGAGCGGCTGCTCTTCTTGACATTTATTACTGTAGCAGTGAATGAAGGTCAATGGGGCATATACGAGTACAGGTACCCAAAAATAAAGACCCCTGAGTTAATTCAGCACTAATGATTTCCCTGTGTATGACATTATCGCTGATACTTCAGGATTTACGGTTTGAAAGCGCATTAACATTAAGCTGTTGATTTACCCAGCAATCAAGACAGTGTTGTTTATCAAAGTGTAATTTTTCCATTACAGAAAGAAGGCTGCTTAACTATGACAGACTGTCAATATAGCTATTTTTCCTTTGTCAGATGGATAAAGCTGCGTTTTACCTCGTTAGGAGTTGTCGCTCCGTTATTCGCTGAAGGGCCGCGGCTCTGTGAGCTCCACGCCAGATTTTCAGCCTCTTTAGCCGCGTTATTTCTCGGCGTGCTCGGACTGTACGACTTCATGAACATGAAGTCACTCTTGGCTGATTCGGGTGTTAGGCACACCTTGTAGCAGTAGTTCTGAGCCGTGGTTCCGGTACTGCTCTCCACACAGTTCGTGGGCACCTTCGTCCCGGTTGAAATCTGCAGATTCAAGTTGGACTTTTTGCATGCTTCGGCGGGCGGCTCGGATTCGAGAGTGCAGCACGCAGCACCAATAGAGGACAGACCGAAACCTCCAGGACAGTCCCGGTCTTTGTAGCACTTCAGTGCCGCCAGTACGATGATGGCTACTAGGAAGATGAGCGATACCACACTCAGCGAGACGATCAGATAGAGGGCGAGGTTAGAAGGCGCTCGGCGGCTGAGAGCATGGTCATCCAGGTCTGACAGCGACTCCGGCACGCCGTCCACTAGCGTCAGAATGAGGGATACGGTGGCCGATAGAGAGGGTTGCCCATTGTCCTTGACCAGTATAACGAGTCTGTGCCTTGTGGCGTCTTTGTCTACAAAGCGGCGGATGGTCCGAATTTCACCCGTGTAAAGCGCGATGCTGAAAAGCCCCGGGTCAGTGGCGTGCAGCACTTGGTACGAGAGGCGAGAGTTTTGTCCGGCGTCCGCGTCCAGTGCTGTAATTTTTGCTACGAGGTAGCCTGCGTCCGCCGACCTCGGCACCGTCTCAGTAGCCGCCGTGCCGTTCTTCGGCAGCGGGGAAACGACTAGTGGTGCGTTGTCGTTCTGGTCCAACACAAACACGCTGACAGTCACGTTTCCGCTCAGCGGCGGGAAACCGGCGTCCCGCGCCTGAACTCGGATCTGAAAGTTGCGGAGCTGCTCGTAGTCGAAGGAGCGAAGAGCGTAAATGTTGCCATTGTCCGAGTTAATAGAAACATACGTGGACACAGGCATGCCCCTTATCTGACCCTCCAGAATAGAGTAGGATAGATAAGCGTTCTGGTTAGAGTCCGGATCAACTGCGCTCACAGAACAAATGGAAGCGCCCGGTGCGTTATTCTCGGTCACATAGACGGTGTAGGACGGCTGAAGGAAGCGCGGAGGATTGTCATTAACATCCGACACAAGAACATGAATAGTTTTCCCGGTGGAGAGCGGTGGTGAGCCTAAATCGCGCGCCGTGAGAGTGATGTTGTATTCGGCTACCGACTCTCTGTCCAGAAATTCGCTAGTCGCCAGAGTGTAGTAGTTTTTAAAGGACGAGTGAAGCCTAAAGGGGACGTGGCTGGGGATCTGACAGTCCACTGCTCCGTTTTCCCCGGAGTCACGATCCATGACACTGATCACAGCTATCACGGTCCCCGGAGGCGCGTCTTCCTGAACAGGTGTGGAGACAGAGGTCAGGATGACCTCTGGCGCGTTGTCGTTCACGTCCAGTATATCGACAAGCACTTTACAGTGCACGGCCACAGCAGAGGGACCCTTGTCTTTAGCCTGCACATAGAGCTCGTAGACGCTGGCTTTTTCGTAGTCTACAATCCCTTTCACCCGAATTTCGCCCGAAAAAGAATCTACACTGAACAGCTCGCGCACTTTCAAGGGCGCATGGCCGCTGAATGAATAGACGATCTCGCCGTTAGAGCCTTCGTCCAGATCCGTGGCGTTGAGCTTGAGCACAAGCGTTCCTCTCGGTGCGTTCTCCACCAGGCTCACCCGGTAAACGGATCTGTCGAATACAGGGACATTATCGTTCGCATCCAGTACTGTAACCATGATCTGAGCAGTGCCCGAGCGCAGAGGAGAGCCGCCGTCCACAGCGGTTAGGACCATTTCGTGCATTTTCTGCTTCTCCCGGTCTAAGGGAGACTCCAGCACGAGTTCTGCGAACTTGCTCCCGTCGTTGCGTGTCTGCACGTCCAGCACAAAGTGTTGGTTAGCACTCAGCAGGTAGGAGCGGAGCGAGTTGGATCCCGCGTCTAGATCTTGCGCGCTCTCGAGCGGGAACCGTGAGCCCGGCGCGGCAGACTCGGTTATCTCTAGATTGAACTCGCTCCACGGAAAGCTTGGAGCGTTGTCGTTAACGTCTATGATCTCAACTTCCATTCGGTACAGTTCCAGTGGGTTTTCAATGACCACCTGCAAGTGCAAGAAACAAACCGGACTCTGTTCGCATAACTCCTCTCGGTCGATTTTCTCGTTCACAAACAAAATCCCGTTTTCCAAATTGACCTCTAAATACTGTTTCCTAGCTCCGGACACTATGCGGAATCGCCTGGCGGATAACCTGGCGACATCCAAGCCTAAGTCCTCCGCAATGTTACCGACAAATGCGCCGTGCTCGCGCTCCTCGAGAACAGAGTAGCGAATCTGGGCGAGCACCCGGTCCAGCGCGCACATACACATAAGCAGGCGAAAAGCTGACCACGCTGATGTCCATTGCCTCCTCTCGAGCCCTTGATCCATCTCGTTTATGCCCAAAATCCTAGGTGGCCAGACGCATAAGTTGTGAAAAGTGAAAAATAGTTTAAAAATAAATAAGATGTTTAATAGTTGGCATTATGGCATCATGTCTACGTGGAACCTCTGAATAAATAATTTCAGAAAAAAATGGCAAGATCCTTCAGAGAGGCGCGAGGTGTCTCTCAGCGCTGTGCTCCCCGCGCGCGCGCGTGTGTGTGTGTGTGGGTGGGTGGGTGCGTTGTGTGTGAGCAGGGGGAGGCTCGCACTTTGATTTTACAGCGTATTGGAGGTTTTTGAGGAATGGGTGAGAAGAGGGTCTGGAAGAATGGAGAAGGGGGGAGGGGGGCGTCGTAAGGCATCTTTATTGGCCGACGGCGACCTTAGAGTGCTGAACATAATTACTGTATATACACCATTAACCCGCTCACCGCCGCGCTGAAAAACGTACTTTAATCAACCTGACAAGATCTGGAAGTAATGGGGTGTTCTGTTTTTTTGTCTCCCCTTCGGAGACCTTGACTTTATAATCCGAGCAAACACCCTAAAATTCAGTGCTGAGGATTGACAAAATACAAGAATACATAAACATAAACTGTTTTATAGCGGTGTTTATGTATTTATGTATTTTGCCAGTAATCCTTCCCATGAGATTACAGAGAGAACGGTGATTTATGAGATTATGAATTAAGACGGTTATACGGTTATTGTTTTGATGAGACAGAATTAAGTCATGCGTCCCTGAATATCTGAAATCTTTGATAGTGTGCAATTCTAAATTTGAGTGATAATCTTCCTAAGCCCTTGTTACCAAAAAAAAAAAAAAACTCATTTGAGGGCACGGTCTTGTCAGCACGCTAGTGTCTCTTTCTCTCTCTCTGTCTCTCTTTTTCGAGCGCGCACACGTACACCACCGTGTGCACGCACGCGCGCGCACGCTTTGGAGAATATCTCTTCAAATTTAGTTAATTATAAAAGCACGGGAGGCGGTAGATGATGATAAATGAACTCACTGAATCCTTCCATCGCACCTGCAGAAGAGTAAAAATCAACCGCGTAGATTTCGACAACCCTGAACACAATCTGTCGCCAGACTTAACCTCAAGCAGATGGTTAAGCTCCAACCGAAATGATTACATTCCTAAAAAAAAATTACAATGAGTTCCACTACTCTCGACTTCTTCGTTTTTAATTAACGGAGTGGAGGATTAGCGCGAAGCTATCCGGGATCAGCCGCGTTACTCCAACCCAAGAATACAAATGTTTAGTGGGAAAAAAATAATCCAGGCGCTCTCGAGCTGCACCGACTGGGTCACTGGGCGCCAACATTAACATGCATTACACGAGCCTTTAAACTCGGCTCATCTGTAGAGCATAAAGGCCATTACTGTCACCAAACCACCGCACTGTAACACACAGACAGGGATATGGCAAAAGCACTACAGAGCGCTAGACATATAGGCAGATTAATACCAAGCAAATAATTAGTTCTCGGAGTGCTAATTAATGGCAAGCAGTCTACAGTGGATGACAGAAGTAGCCTATAACTTTTTTTTTTCCTAGTACTTCCTTAGCGGGCACATTTGTTGTTTCAGTTTAATTTAAAATTGCATGACATTTGACATGAGTCTGAGTATTTGTATACAACTAATACGTCAGGGATAGACCTGTAGGCTATATTGTGCAGTCCAATCTCAGATATATTTTTTCAAACATTATCCTTGAGCGCCATCTACTGGATTTCGGGAACAGTTACAGTATTACGTTTTATTGGTTGAAGCTGAAACAGTTATCAATTTGCGTTTAAATTAATCAAACACTTTCCAGAAAAAAAAGGAATGTACATATAATATATAAATAAATATAATCAATAGGCATGAACTACCTTTTCTACACACAGATGGGTCAGTACATGGGTGCCAGTTCTAAGTCTCGAAAACATAACTGAGCTATGTACAGTACCAAACACCAAACTGCACTGGCAAGGAAAAGCACCATAGTCTGATCTCCCTCTCAGACAAAAAGATATTTCACCAAATAGTTGTTAAAACACTGAAAATGTTCACAAAATTACCAAAGAAATGACGCAGGCAATCAAAAAGTAGACTGTCAAATGTTTCAAGAATCTGTGGCAAGGCTACCAGAGAACGAGACATATCCAAGGCCAAAACACAAAGATACTAGATTCAGAAGCAAAACAAAGAAGTAAAGAGAGAGAGAAAAGGTGGTGAGATGGTAATTTCTCAGTGCTTTCATTACTTTGTGAAGTCAAATTGATTTTTAATATACTATTTTATACCAAATAATACCTTAAAATGTAGTAGATCTTCTGCAATAATTCTGCATTCAGATCAAATCATTTTGGCTCAACTTACCCCAGATGTGGTGAACGGCTGCAAGGAACAAAAGGATTTATGTTAGTGTATGCAGCCAATATAGACAATTTCATCATTTTGCCAAAACTGCTTTACCCAGCAGATAAAATAAACGTTCTTAAAATCCCACATCAAATCTCATGAGAGCATCATTTAAACTACAATTTATCTGAAAAATTTCCTACTTCTCTTTATTGACCTCAATATAATGTACTTGGAAAAGAAAAGGAGGACAAAAAAAACTCTAATTCTTCACACTGAGGACTGCAGTCTTGCCTTCTTGAAAAATGGTTCAGTGCCACTTTCCACACAATGTAGGGCCTGCAAGGTATCTTTCCAACAGAGAGGCTGGTCCTCGTCCTTATTTTACCCTGATATAATGATTATATTAGATCCACTGTATGGGTTTCTGTTCTTTTGCTGTTGCCTCCTCCTCAACAGGTATATGAAGTATGTATATAAAGTAGCTCCCAGAAGCACCTTTTACATTTTTTCATTAACCCACTCAAGAACAGTTCTTTGTAAGAAATCCTAGACAGTGTCTTATATTTTTATAGAATCTAATACCTATTATAAAACCTAACAAATATATTATATATGTGTATTATATATTTATACTGAATATATTTATATTATAGTACACTCTCAGAAATAACAATCAAGGTACATCTTAGTATGTGTCTTTTACCCGGGAAAGTGCATGTGGTGTACCTGTAAACAGCTTTAAGAATAAAACTTTAAAGGTACATTAGTGGTCCTTATGGTTCAATTATGTACCTTACATTCTTTTTAAAGCTATACTATATTCACGTTTCCAGGTGAAACATGCAAGTAGACCATAAAAGATGCAACCTTGATAGTACTGTAACGGTGACAAGCACAGTTTAGTTCATTATTTCTGAGAGTGTATCATGGGTCCAATGAAGCCCTTACGGATATGTATATGCTAGGAGAACCTGCATTCATATATAGACTGTAGGATTTACTGAAAAAGAAAAAAATGTCTTCTATTTCAACCCTAGAGCTTTTGGTTTCTATCTGCAGTCTTAGAGTGCCATCTAGTGGCCATCTGAAGGGACTTCTGAATAGAGGTCAGTGTACAACACGTGTAAGGATCTTGGACCTTGGCCCAAGTCACATGCGGAATCAGCGGAATATAACTAATTAAAAAAGAATAATAAAATAAACAAGATATATGTGTGGAAAAAAGAAAAGCTAAACATTTTAGTGGTTTAAATCACACAACCCTGAGAGTCAGGATTAGACACCAAGGTGCACAAAGTATCCACATTGCCAAGCTCGTGCACTGAGGTGTTTACTCACACATTATTCACAGACATGTCCGTGCTCAGATTAAGTATTCAGTGCACTGATTCTTTGGTGATGGTCCTATCCAAGTTATTGGTCTTTTCCCGAGGAGAGGTGAGATTCATTTTTACCTCATCAAACATCAAGTGGGTAACAGTTTTCATTATCTTCGTGCCTGAAGCTGCACATCAGTATCATTAATTGTCTGCATTACTTGTCGAATTATTATTATGCACTACTCAAATTAATTGTGTACACATTTGGCTTAAAATCTAAAATCTCAAGTCAGTTAGCCTGTACTGGCTAGCTATCAAATGTTAGCTAAGGTGAAGATTTTAGTGAACTGAATGCAGTGTGGTAAAACCTAAAACAGTTCAGTCTTTCAGCAGATATTAAAGTCACACAAGCATCAGTGAATCTTTTACTAAATTATGTAGCAATTATACTACAGTTAGGCTAGTTCTGGTCCACTAATCTGATTGGTCGAGAGGTGTTCCAAGAGTGCCTATATTTCCTGTAACTCCACTAGGACATTTCACTGTGTGTATCACTCCGCTCATCCGTGTTCACCACGTAAAATTCCACTTCCGGTTACTACAGCAGTGTTAGTGACATCATCAACGGACAAATTATATTTTCAAGAATATAACTTTTGCCTTAAATATGAAAGCTCGCCAGTCGAAAAGGAAGAAATGAAGCCAATTTCACCGGAAGCACCTTTAACTGGAATGTACTAAATCAATGTGAGCTAGCTAGCGAGCTATTATAAAGTGAGTGTAGCTTCTTAGGGATTTATTTCCTCTAGCGGAGCAAAAATAAAGAGAACATTTGGCCATATTGTGTCCAAACTGTCAGTTACTCGATATTAATTTCTTATTTATAAAATGTTCTATAAAAGCACTTGTGCTGTTATGCTGAATGTAGGCACGGCCGTGATGATGTTCAGTGTAACCGCGCTCTTGTTTGTGCTCAGGTAGCTAGTTGTGCATTCACTTCTGAACTAATTAAATCATTTATCATGTTTATGACCAGCTCACGCTACATCATGTTGTAAGCCCCATGTCACTTTCGCTCAGTAAGTTTGGCCTATTACATCTAACACAAAGGCCCCAATTAGTTTTAAAAAATGTACAGGTGTTATACATTTCTGCACATTGCAAGTATATATCTTCTCAATTTATTTATCAAGAATAATTAAAAACGTCAGACAGCGCTAGCGGTTCGAACCCGGTTACCTGGGTAGCGACACATGGATTGAGCAAAATTGACCGCTTAGCTACACTATCGCAACACATAAATCTCTTCTACGGCCTATTTAACGAGTACCGTAAGAGTGTGAGGGTTTTCAATAATGTAGCTAAGAATAAGAAAGTGATGTAGAAATTGAAACATACTGACATACATAGTTATCATTTCTTTTTTCTTTTTTTTTTTAATTTAAATTTTTTAATTTATCCTTTATTTTTGACTGAAATTCTAAGCCTCGTGTTCCCCCCAATTTCTCCGCTCATTGGAATGATCCGTTGCCATGGAATCATGCAACGGGTTTTCAAACAGAACTGACAGACTCGCAAATCTAGGAATTAGTTTAGTGTTTAGATATTCAGCTTTACCTAGGATCGTGACTTTGTTATTTGATTTTGAAAACAAGGAAAAGTATACGTCCACAGGTCTGTATACGTCACGGGAAAAAGGCAGTGTAGCCTTATGAATGAAACTGTCGTCAAATCAGAGTCAGATTTCAAAATAAAAGTCACAAAATCTGACACTGCAAAACTGAACACCTGGCTGTTTTAAGATTAGCCGGAAAACCTTTAAGAACTTAAAGAACTTAAGCATTTTAAGGTTTAAATCAGGTGTGGAAGAAGTAGGCCTACAGAAAAACAGGGTATGGGTACTATGTCAAATTCAATTAAAAGCAGAAGTATAGAGCCAAAAATCGAAAATCAAAAGTCCAGTGAGCAGTAAGCTCCTCAACATGTGCACCCAGAAATGATGTAGGTCTATAAAACTGGAAAAAAAAAGAACTACAAAGTTAAGATGATAAATAATTGCAAAAATTCCACAACATGTGTTACAACCTGGAATTGAAATAATATTATTACCATTTTTTATTTATTGTGATACAAAGGTTCCAAGTTTCAAGTTTATTTGTCATGTGCACAAAATGTCATGGACAGCTGTACACTGCTTATTGTGAGGTTGCTCTACAGTTGTATATACATATGTATAACTGAGGAAAACGTTAAAAAAAATACACATTTGTTTCATACATCTGAATACTGGCATTTCTGCGCATTCTTCTTGTCAGATTTACTCAGGCTGTGTCCGACTGGATGGATCCTCAACAGCACTGAGCTCTGGGCTTTGACTGGGCCTTTCTAACACATCCGGGTTCTTGGATTTGTACCACTTCAGTGCAGTCCCTATGATCCCCATTTCCGAAATAGAAATAATTAATAAAATAATTAATAAAAGTCAGAGTGAAGGGACTAGGACACCAACCAACACCCCTTTAAGGAGGGAATTATACTTGTTGCATGTCTTTAGGTTTATTGAACTATTCAAAGTGTAAGCAGAAATACAACCAAGTTCCATTTCTGTGTAACAATATCACAAATTGAAAGTAAGAGGAGAGTATATATATGTGTGTATGTTATTATGACTCTTTATGTAGCACTTTGAGATTTTCTTTAAAATGTAAAGTGCTTTATAAATAAAATGTATTATATATATATATATATATATATATATATATATATATATATATATATATATATATATATATATATATATATAAGCCTTATACTAGGTTTGCGAGTCTGTCAATTCTGTTTGAAAACCAAACCTGTTGCACGATTCCATGGCAACGGATCATTCCAATGAGCGGAGGAACTGGAGGGGGGACATGAAGCATAAAATCTCAATCACAAATAAAGGATTTTAAAAAAAGGAGAAAAAAAGAAAGACTTATTAAATAAGTATGTATATTTATTTAACAACGTTCAGTTTCTGAATCACTTTCTTATTCTTATTATTATCTGCACTGTTGAAAGCCGTCACACGCTTACAGTACTTGCTAAATAGGCCGTAGAGAAGCTGTTCCACCGCGTCAGTGTAGCCAAGCGGTTACTTCAATCAATGAATCGCATCCTGGGCACCCGGGTTCGAACCGCTGGCGCTGTCTGACGTTTTAATTATTTCTTGATAAATAAACTGAGAATATCTTTTGGGTGAAATTATTACTCCTAATACTCCTCGTACTTTCAGTTTGTGATATTGTTACATGGCAAAGTAATCTGCTTGGTACTTTTTGTGATCATTTGTACTTTTTAAAAGCCATTCTGTTAAAGATATCTCTCTTTCTATTAAAAAAAGCTATTCTGTTAAGGATATATATATTTTACAACTTATTTTTCTAGAAATGATTAAAACGTTAGACAGCGCCAGTGGTCCAAACCCGACAACTCAGGAGCTGCCCGGTGGCTTTCGCAATGAAGTAACCACTTGGCTACGCTAACGCGCTCACACATGCGCTCTACAGCCTACTTAACAAGCGCGCGCAGCTATGTGACAATGAAGATACAAAGTGAAAGTAATATATGGCGTCATAAAAGTGCCAACAATATTCACACCTGGGGAAAAAAACAGTTGTGCACCTGTATAACAATATCTGCAAATACACACTTCCGTGTCTGACGGATATAAATCCTGTTTACTGCATCTTCATGTGCGGTTCCCTCAAAATACGAGACAAATCTTTTCAGCATTGCGCGTGTGTGGGGAAAAATGCACCCAGCCGGAAGGTCTCTGCTTCCTAATCCCATCAGAAGGGCTCTGTTTTATGTTCCGTGCACTTTAGATTAGCATACCAGTGTACTGCGGTGTAGCTTTGGCAGTATGCTTAGGGCCAGTGTGCTTTTTAAATGTGAACCCATACCCTAATCTCAGGGATCTTGCAGACTGAAGCAGGTTTCTTCTAGGACTGCCCAGTATTCAGCTCTGTTCATCTTACCCTCAACTCTGACCAGGTTCCCTGTTGATGAAAAGTATCCTCAGCATGAAGCTATGAGATGTGATTCGATGGTGTTCTCAGGGTGATGAGCAGTTTATGTGTTTATGTCAAATGTAACACCTTGTGCCAAGACCATGTTTGCTGATTTTTTTCTCTCTCTTTTCACCACTCTTCCATAAAGCCCAGTTTTGTGGAGTACCCAGGCTGTGTTTGTCCTGTGACCAGCTTCTCAAATCTGAGTTGAGGATTTCTCCAGAGTTGATTTTGGTGGATGGCCTCCTCTCAGCTGCGTCACGGTTGTGTCATACTCTTTCCTTTTTTAAATAATGAATTGAATGGTGTTCGATGGGATACTCAAAGTTTGTGATATTTATTTATAATCAACCCCGATTGATACTTTTCCAGAACTTTGTCCACAGGCTTGTTTTCATAGCTCATTGGTCTTCATGACGCTGTTTATTTAGTGAAAGATTTCTACCAAGCTCTTGAGCCTTCCAGGAACAGGTGTGTATAATATACTGAGGTCACATGACACTTCATATACAGACTGCATTCAACTAATTATGTGACTTCTGATGGGGTCTGATGCTCTTAGGGGTTTAACAGCAACGACACACAAACACACACACTTCAAAATTATGGGCTATTTTGTGTAGGTTCATGACATATAATCCCAATTAAGTCAATTTCAGTTTCAGATTGAACTACAAAATTTGGAAAAGGTCAAGGGTGGTGAATACTTATGCCAGGCACTGTAAAATTGGGTTCAAAGTTTAGACAGAGGATCAAAAATCATATAATATATTGTAATATTTTATTATTTGGTGGTTGTTCAGTGACGTTACTAAACTAAAATACTTGCATACTTTCTCTTATTCTTAATATTTTCTCTGACAGACAGGTTTTTGTGACAGAGCAGCACCTCATAATTAATTTTCTTGATTATATTTTTCTAGTTAGATCTAGAACAGATCCACAAAGCAAACTGTTTGTGGCTGGTTTTAGGACATTTTGGGTATCAGCCAGAAACTGATACCAAAACTCTTGCAATTGCTACAACCCCTGGCAAAAATTATGGAATCACCACACTTAGAGGATGTTCACCCAGCTTTTTTACTTTATAGCAAACAAACAAATCACAGATATGACACAAAAAAGCTTTTGTTCAATAGCTTAACATTCTGGTTTGTGAAATATACATAAAAAAAATTCAAGGACATTTTTTTTTTATTAATGGCATGTCTTTTTCCAAATCAAGTAGAGGAAAAAATGATGGAATCAATTTTTAATTTCCATTTCTAAAACAAATACTGGGACAAGTCTAAAAATGCTAATAAGTCAGCAGTTAAAAGGGAGTGCTTACACACTTTAAGGGGCTGTTGGACTTGGCTAATTGAAAGGAAACATGGCTCCAAAGAGAGAGTTGTCAGTTGAAACAATGGAAAGGATTATAAAACTCCTTCAACAAGGAATTTCAACATGGAGTGTGGCCAAAGAGGTTGGTTGCTCCCAGTCAGCTGTGTCTAAAATTTGTTGCAAGTATAAGCTTAATGGGAAGGTTATGAAAGGTAGATATACAGGCAGACTAAGGAAGATGTCAAAGCATCAGGATAGAAAACTCAAAGCACTATGCCTTGAAAATAGAAAATGCACAACAAAACAAATGAAACACAAATGGGCGGAAACAAGAGTCAATGTTTGTGACAGAACTATAAGAAACCGGCTGAATGAAATGAGATTTATATATAGAAAAGCCAAAAGAAAACCAGCACTAACACCAAAACAGAAGAAAACAAGGTTACAGTGGGCTAAGGAGAAGCAATCATGGAGTGTGGATGATTGGATGAAAGTGAAATTCAGTGATGAATCATGAATCTGCATCGGCCAAGGAGATGATGCTGGAACTTTTGTCTGGTGCCGTTCTAACAAAACATATAAAGATGACTGCCTGAACCAATCAAATTTCCCAACTCATTTATGATATTGGGTTGCATGTCAGGTAAAGGACCAGGGGAGATGGCAGTCATTACCTCAGCAGTCAATGCACAGTTGTACAGTGAAATTTTGGACATTTTCTCATTCCATCCATAGAAAATAGGTTTGGGGATGATGAAATAATTTTTCAGGATGACAGTGCATCTTGCCACAGAGCAAACAGTTTTAAAGCTTTTTTTCAGGAAAGGCATATCAACTCAATGACATGGCCAGCAAACAGTCCGGATCTCAATCTTATTGAAAATTTATGGTGGAAAGTAAAAAAACTGGTCCATGTTAAGGCTCCACCCTGCAAAGCTGATCTGTCAACTGCTGTTCGAGAAAGTTGGAACCAGATTGATGGGGAATATTGTTTTTCATTAGTGAGGTCTATGCCTCAAAGAATAAAAGCCAGAGGAGGAGCAACAAAGTATTAATTGTGTTTTTTTGTTGATGATTCCATAATTTTTTCCTCAACATTGAGTGATTCCATCATTTTTTGCTCTACTTGATTTGGAAAAAGACATGCCATTAATAAAAAAAAATGTCCTTGAATTTTTTTATGTATATTTCACAAACCAGAATGTTAAGCTATTGAACAAAACCTTTTTTGTGTCATATCTGTGATTTGTTTGTTTGCTATAAAGTAAAAAAACTGGGTGAACATCCTCTGGTGTGGTGATTCCATAATTTTTGCCAGGGGTTGTATATGTGTGTGCATTGAGGGTGAAATGTAGGGAATTTAGTGGTTGGAATAAAGGAGTATTAATTTAGAAGAGGTGTTCAAACATGGCAAATCCTAATTGATTATTGTTGGGACATTTAATCCAACAATTACAATTGTTTAAAATTTACAGAGCTAATCTGGCTATACAATGCCATCAGATCCGCACTGAGCTGGCATATCTGACTAACCAGGGTTGTGTGATCAAGTAATAAGTTCTCCAAGTAGCCCACAGGTGGTAGTATTGCTCCATTGTACCTCCATGGTTTGTGAACTAAACGACCTTGGCTCACTCCAATCAGAACAAGCCTGGACTTACCTGCTGCGCCTTCTGTTAAAAGCATTTGAGTGATTAGATAATTAGAAACGAAGATGAAAAGCGAATAAATTAAAATGTGCCTGCAGCTACATTTAAGGTTTTCTGAGAATCTATTGCTGGAACGTACAGAGAGTGGCCACCCCAAGTGTTTGCAGTGATGAAAGCTTTTTCATTCTTATGTTTTTTGGTTGTCTCTGAGTTCACGACTGTAGTTCTAATATTTGGCAGCCTCACTTTACTAAAAAAAAAATGTCGTGGTGTACTTGATGTTGATATCCTTTCCTGCAGTCATAATTTTATGGGTGCAGTATTCAAATGTCATCAGACAAGTTGCAACAATGTACTACAGCAAGAACTCACTTCAGAGCATGTAGACAGCACAGCTACTGATTAAATACAATGTCTTAATTCTTTGTTTCCCAGTTCAGGTCCTTGAGTGACCCCGCTCTTTACAGATGGATGCTTCTTCTTCAGCACAGTTGATTAACTTCACAAATCCAGTTAAAGGAATACCTGTAGATAGCATAAGGGTGATTGCCAAGGACAAGAATTTCAACACATTTCCTAGGACCGAGAAAGGAACCCAAAAGCCTTTTATACAAAACTCAGTTATATTGTCTAAAGGCAGTTGTTGAGTCTTTTGGTTGTTCAGACAAAAGACACATTTTTTTTTTTAAGAACCCCCGGTATAAACGCTTAATGGGGCTCGTGTCAAATTCCATGCAAATTTATTTGTAAATCATTTAGAAGATAAAAGAAAAGAACAGCAATCAAAAAGGAATCTATAAATTAAAAGAGACTAACCATTCAATTAGGACGAAAGAAATACCATTGTCGCTGCACTACTGTAAGATTTAGGAGGTGCTATTTCACTGTTTAGTAGTCATTGTGTTTTCAGCTTTCTGTGAGCTTTGCCTTTTATGAAGTTTTGTGGGCATCACAATGGAAATCAACCATGACGTGAACGTGCTTAGTAAATTACGAGTGATTATTATTTATCAAAATACACATGAGTACGAAGAAAATGATAACCAAAACTTTCATAAATTTCGTAGGAATCTACAAAAACAACTTATATACACTTTACTAAACAAAGATTGACAAGGCCCAGTGATGCAACTCAAAAACTGCCCATAGAATTCCATTCTGTGAGTTTTATAAGTGAGTTTTGTTTCTTTCTTTCTCAGGACAGGGGAATTATTGCCTGGTAGTCACACATAAAGCACAAATGCAGCAGATAGAGATTAATTTTAAAAATGCTGTACTACTCCTTTAATAAAATGAGGGAAAATGCAAAAAAGTGTTCAGCAGAGGCAATCCAGAGACAACACTGTTTCTAATTTACACACAGATTTATTTAGTTGTTACTAATCCATGTTAAATATGTCCTTGTTTTGTGTGTGTTTATTTTTTTTTCTAGTTTTCTTTGCCAACCCCCTAAAACCAGTTGCCAAAGTTTAAAAGAGCTATTAGTTGGTTAAAACATTACGATTAGGTCATGATGTATTGCTACAATGTGTGCATCTGTATGTTTGCGTGTGTGTAAAGCCTGTTACTTGTGGTGTGTGTGCAAGTGTGAGGGCATTTTGTGTGCATATCTAATCACTCACTTTACATTGTGGGTCTGGCTGCTGGGTTGTAGTGTAGTTGTGGTTTACCACTATCGTGTGTGAGGTCATGCATTTGTGGTTCTCAGCACTGAGCGATGTTTTGCATTTAGACGGCACACTATGATATTAGTGGCTGAACATTGGATTTTCGGAAGCAATCATATGAAGTGCATGTACATGGATGACAGCAGTGCTGGCAGATGTGTGCACTGATGTGTGTTGTTTCACATTTAAATGTATTGTATGTTTGTGAGGGATGGGTGGATCCTTTAAGTAATCCATAGTGTAATATAGTATCATCTTAAAGTATGTGACTTTCTCTAATACGCTGACTCAGGTTCCTGTGTTCACATACATATGTGGGTCTGTGATCACTATATGATTCGAGTATGCTTCTGGTGGTGTGTGATGTAGGGCGTGTGTTTCCTGTGGGTCTTTGGGATATGTTTTTTTTCCCATAATTCCTGCAGGTCTCGGGTCACTACTCAGTTCTCACGCAAATTTTTCACATTCCTTCCTGCTGCAGCCTTACCATACACCTTCCTCTGGGTTTGGCTGTGGAATCTTTCCACCGTGCTGCTTCCAGAGGCCGTTTTCTATCTCTCTTCCCCCTTTTCTCTTTCCCTTCTTCCCTCTCTCACCCTCCTTCTCCGAATCCTCCACTTTCCCGCTGAGTCAGCCGAGTGGAATTGCCGGGATTACAGGTTGGAAGTGATGGCAGTGTGTGCGTAAGTGTGTGCGAGAATCGCTTAATGATTCACAGATAGCAGGCCGACATTTACCACCAGCCGAAACAGGGATCTGTGTGTGTGTGTGTGTGTGTGTATTTGCTGGAATAATTGTATGTCTCCTCTGTCACGGCTGCTTGTAGCTTTAGAGGATAAATCATTATTATAATCTTTATCCAGAAAGTAGGAGGCCCTTGAATTAATTCATAATAGATAATGTTTTCCTTTCTTGTTTTTTCAGTGGCCACACCCTAGATGGGCCACCAGTCCACTGCAGGGCACCATGCACACACACATTCACACCTAGTGCCACCAGTGCACCTAATAGCATGTTTTTGGGAGGTGGAAGGAAGCCCAGATGGACAGAATGTGAAACTCCTGGCAGATAGTAACCCAAGCTCACGAGCTAACTAGGGAACCTGGAGCTGTGAGGCAGCAGCACTAACTACTGCACCATCATGTCACTCTCTGAGTATCATGATACTGATAATTATTTTATTATTATTTCTAATAATTATTATTATTTCTGTTTTGAATAATTCTGAATAATTATGTTTTTTTGAAAATCATGGCACAGTTAATAAAGAAGACAGACAGACAGACACTGTAAGCATGTTTTAAAACACAGACACTTTCTGTAGAGTTTACTGGCTTAAGAAAGATTGCCATACACACAGATGAAATAAATAAGTGAAATAAACTTTATAGTAACAACAAATATAGTAGCAGTCATTGTAATATCACTTATTTAGCTTTTACTCTTTACATATATAGTTTTATTTATTGTAATGCTTGTTTTTTTCTTTTTTAACAATAACATATATGACTTTGGTACTTTGTCTGACTTTTACATTAGCAGCATTCCAGTTGGAATCCAAACAGGAACATTGCTCCTTGTGTCATTTCAAAAGCAAAAGGGATATAGAGGGAAGACTCCGCCCCTTTCCTGTCCCCACTGCTGTCCTGCACTCTGATAGGCTGCTGGATTCAGGAGTTTTAGGGTGCGGGGTATTGTCATATTGATCACTGGTCTCCAGTTCTCTTTGGTCATTAGTTCATTTTTGGTGCAGCTTTCTAAGGACTTTCTTGGCCTTTTATTATTATTATTATTATTATTATTATTATTATTATTATTATTACATTCCAGTTTTAGTAGGTTCTTCCAGACAAAGGCAAGCATATTTTTTTTTCCTTAAGGTTACCTACGCAGATGTACTCCGCAACGTCATTTGTGGGAGCATCCAATTTGATCTTTGGTGCAACCTGAAACACTCTTTTAGATACACAAACACACACACTCACATACACACATGCACGCAGTCTTAAGTTCACACTAGCTTGCAGGCAGGGGGAGAAGGAGAGATTTCAAATGTAGTCTCTCCTTTATTTCACTCCTGAGTCTTTTTTAATCATTACTCAATTTAAATCTCTAAATGATTCCAGAAGATTCATTCTTCTCTCACAGTCACATTTTCATGAATCTTGTTCTGGGAATCCTGAGTGAAGCCTATGCTGTGTGTAAGAGAGAACTGTCTTTATGAGAGGTTGGTTAGTAGACTGTAGAGTCAGGTGTCCCCCATGCTTTATTGAGGGTTGTTAGTTGTCAGTTTTTCTGCTTCTTTAGTCCATAGAAAATGACTACAACTCATCGCTGCATCATGTTTGGGCTTCAGATTAGCATGTCGGCGCTCTGATGGGAATAGCACATTTTTGGTATAATAGCTGGTCCAGTTTAGATCCTGTTTACTGGAGAATGCTACAGTACAACTTAGCTTAATCTTCAAAAGAAAAGCACTCCACCTTTAGCCAGTGAACTGGGGTTGGACTTTCCATCCACGTCAGGTCCTGTTAACATTAACATGGTCCCATTATTCTATTTTCTTTTCTTAACAGGTCCTGATTTAAACATTATCATGGTCCCATTTACTGGGATGTAGTCTAGGGCTGTCTTTTGTTGAGAGGCCCTGATTCAAATGTTAGCATTGTCCCTTAGAGGGACAGAGGGTTTTTAGCTTTAGTGAAGCATAAGTTAGCGTGGTCGTGCAGCACGGACTCTTTTGCTCCTCTTGCTGACAGTGGTGAAACGAAACGGCGTGTGGTCCGGCTGCTCCCCTGGTGGAAGGCGCTTCATGAAATGAACGTCTTGCTGGTTTAGAAGTGTCTGTGGGCCGCGACGAGGGCGCCCCCTCTTGGTGAAGCCCACATACCAGTCTTTGTAACGTGCTGACATTAATGCTGTGTAGTTGTTCTCAAGCACCATCTCAATAAAGACACAGTCCTCACTGCGATTACTGGCCTTCTGGGAAAATCCAGAAAAACATCCAGAGAGAGAGAGAGAGAGAAAGGGTAAAAACTTGTCAGTTTGCCATGAACTCAGATTGTCCAAACAGAGAATGAAATGAAGCAACTTTAGCTAATATAGAGATGTGTCACCTTGCCTACAAGTTTGCCCCTGCGGTTCATACACAGGTAGTAGTTAGTCTCCTTCCCCCTGATTCGCACCTGGCTGCCGAATGTGTCTGCCTCCACTACAAGCTGGGCTTGTGAAGGGACAGAAAGACAGGCATACAGACGGACGTTACAAAAGAAATACAGTACACGGAACACTGACACTGAACACACAATTACATGAAAAAAACTGCAGGTGACAATCCAGACATTTCCTTCTGTCTCTCTTGCTGAGGGTTCTTGTAGTAATTTAAGATGGTGATTATAGTACTCTCTCTGACCAGTGACCTTTATTTAACTAGTATGTTATTAGTTAAAATTGTTATCACCCACTATTTATTTACTGCTTAATTATTTTGTCTGGAATTAATAGATTTTTTTATTTAAAAGAGCTTTATGATGACAGGATGATACTGTGCCAAAGCAGAATTTTCACAGTGCCATGTTATTGCCTAGATTTAATAAGATCCTACAATCTTTATTTAAAGTTAAAATGTTTTTTGGTTAAATTGGTTGTCACCTACACAACATTAGGATAATGTTAAAGTATTATTTCAAATTTTATTTAAACAGAATTGTAATTTATTGGCAGAATTTGGCTTAAGGAAATACTCTAGCATTTTTCAACATAATCCCCATTTATCTCATCATTAGAGTCTGTATGATTTCTACACTAACAGGTTCAACACATTTTCATGTACTGAGAAAAGAACAGAAAACGAGTTTACTCTAAACTCACTTATAATGGACTTCTAAGGGCAGTTGAATGTTTATGCACAATTCATTTTCATTAATTCTTCAGTCAAACGTATTTGCAAATTGAAGTCTAAAACTGTATAATGCATTCTTTCAGAGATGGAACTACTTTTTCAGAAGGAATAATTTATGGTAATTTGTAATGTTATGAAGGGTCATGCATAATTGTAACACTCCAGTGTTGGAATTTTGGATTAAAAAAAACATACAACTCCATACGAAATCCATAAGAATAAGGCTTCATTAATATTTTCAGCTATGTCTGTCTAATCCTAAGAGCTTTATAGTTAAGAGTGTACTAATTGTAGCTTTTAAATTTGTGTTGTATAGTAACGTATCTTAAATATTTATTGATGTAATTTATAAAACTACTCTTCAACTTTTCAATTTTGCTCAAAATTTGTTGAAATTCTTCACTTATTCGTTCACTATTAGTAACCATTTTGTCTTGATCAGGGTCGCAGCAGATTCAGAGCCTAACCTGGGAACACTGTACGTGAGGTAGGAAAACACTCAGTCCAGCTAAATGTTTAAATTCTTGTCCATGGTAATTGCACATACATTTCAGATGTGATAGAGAGACTTTGAGTTTATAAACACTAGAGTATTTCCTTAAGTTTAAGTATTACAATAATCCTGGGAATGTGTGAGGTTACTGTTTCAGGTGAAATATTCACCCTTTCCCCCAAACATAAACATTAAGTTCATTTCAAACTGGCTGTTCAAGATGGTTTGAGTTTAGGCAGTGAATTTGAGAACTGTTGTAAATACCACACAGAAACTGAATAACTAGCCTTTAATGATTGCTTTAAGTCTATAATGATTGACTTCCTGTGCTAACATTAACACTGTTAGCAGTAGTTGTGGAAAAGTGCAGACGTAAATCTGCTGAGGAGATAAAACCCTGATACTTTTAGCAGTGTAAACCCCACTGTGGCTGAACGTGGCTTTAGAAGTTAAAAAATGAACCATATGACAAAAAAAAAAAAAAAACATATCACAATACTTAAAAACATTTTCAGGATATACAATATGTATCATGATAATTAGGAAAACAGCAGTGGTTACATTTTAAAACATAACTGTGTACAAAAATAAATTGTTAAAAGGGGGAAAATGAAAGGTAAATGAAGAAGAATTTACCTTTTCCTCAATTATCTACTTACTACTATGGATACTATGTATGCATAGCGTTATAGGAGTACTGACAATACTGATGAAAGAGCAGAATAATCATACTCTGACATAATGCATCATGATATTGACAATATATATCATATATATTGCCCAGTCATAAGTGGTCGGTTAACCTTTTTAAGTCATGTATCTATTGTGTCCTGTAAAGACAATGTCAGGCAATGATGTGTGTAACAATCTTTTTCTTCCCAAGAGGTTATTTTAGTATCAAAGTCATTTAGTAAGTGCATAGTAGGTGTATGTGTGTGTGCTTGGGTTTCATTCATGTAGGCTGTGTTTCACAAGGGCTGTGCCTGTTTAAACATAAACCCCTAAAACAAGATCCTAGGTGACCTTTTACGAGTGCAGGGGTCAGCATTGATCAATAAGCTCTTTTTCTCCCTCCCTTTTCTCTTCCCCCAGTCTTTGCTATCACTCTCCATCATTCTATTTTATTCCATTACTGCCTGGTAGAATTGAATGAATAGTATGTATGAAACTATGTAAAAGTCTTAAAAAACACAGAAGCACAGAAAAAACAGATGAAAAAGCCATGTAGTTTAAGTAAATGTATTAGCCATCATTACTATAGTAAAGTCACCTAGGTAGGTACATATCATCTTTCAACTTCCTCTGCCATTGATTGTGTGGCTTTGCAGTGCATCACACAGCATCCAGAGAGAGTGGGGGAGGATGGATGGAGGGATGGATAGATGGATGGAGAAAGAAGTGAGATGAGGGGTGAAAGTGAAAGAAGGAGAGAGGGAGAGGGGGAGGACATGGTCAGCATGCTGTTTAAAACCATTCAGGGAAAAAAAAACCCACAGGCGAAAGGCAGGATCAATGGAGAGATCAATGAGGAGATGAGCTGCTAACACACTAACACCCAGCGCTGACTTTGCTGTATCCATCTCTCACTCCCTCTTCCTCTCTCTTTCATTCTTTCCACACACCCCCCCCGCAATCATGAATCACAGTGTCAGCAGCCGCTGAGGTGTTTGTTTTCCACACAGAAGTTCCTCACTACCTTTTTTCCTTGCTGTATGTGAGTGTGTCTCTGTGCAACAGAATAAGCAAGATATTCGTCTTCGGGACAACATCTTGTCTGCAGATACATACTTTTCCTTCTAAGACATTAGTTTTCTGTTCTTTTCTGTACCATGTGAATGGGATTGAAGAAGACAGACACGGTGAGTCAGATAGAAAGGGAGGAAAGAATGAAAGAAAGCCAGAGAAGTAAAGTAAATGGGGTGAGAGTAGGGATGAATTAATTGTGCAATTAATTAACTGTGATGGCATATTTATTTCTTAATTATTTGGCATCAAACTGTTTTTATATTTAGCAATTAAAAGATTAACACTCAATTACGGTCACTAAAGAGCTGTTCCTTAGTGTACTATAGACAATGACAAAGGATAGAATGACATAGTGCTAAAAGTAAATTGGCTGCATAACTGTGGTAAATAATTGATTTCTATATTGCACAAGTTGTATTTATAAATTTAGCCATTATTGTGCAGCCCTGGAGTGAAAGAATGGTCCAGAGCCTCTTGTGTATGTGTGTATGTTACCGAATTTGTCTCCGTCCTCCCCACGGGCGCTGATTCTGCGGCCGAGCACTTGGACATGTTTGCAGCTGGTGCGACTGTAGAGCTGGTAGACTCGGGGTTGTCGGCGGCTCATGGGGTCTCGTGCACGAGTCTGATTTTCCACGTGCATGCTGAAGTTCACGCCATCAACTCCGAACACCTGCAGGCAGAGGAACATACATGCAGGTGTCTTATCTCTCCTACGCCCTGATATCTCACTTTTCTCACAAAGGTAGATTCTTACAAATACAATAGAACCTCTCAGAACAGAGGTTCTTAGCTCCCATCCTGAGGATTCACTTCCTTGAACAGTTTAAACAGTTTATTTTTATTTAAAATAAGTTTATTTTATTTCTGTTTTTTCTGATTCTAATCACACAAGACACAAACCTTACAACTTTAGTCCATAAAATACCATAACCTATGGATTCTTCACAAATTATGACTACAACAGTGACTTTTTCCCAATATGACTGAGTTGAATTACTTGCTGAAATGAACTGAAATTCATCAAATAGCCTAATAGCTGACTTTTATAGCTGAAGAATTTTGCACTGTAAAACACACACAGACACACACAAAAAAAAATTCAACTCACCTGTAGAGGATTGCACATCACCAGCATCATCTGGATACACCTGAAAGGAGAGAGGAGAAAGAAAGGGAATAAAAAATTGTATATAAAACTGAATGATGGTGTTTAGCATCTAATCTTAAAATCCCACATAATCTCTCTTCCTTATTTCCTCCACAGTTCCTAATCCACACACCTACCCAAACACCAGTGTATCAGATCCTAAAAGGCTGAGCTGAAAAACATTATGATTTACCCAGTTATGCTCTGGAACTGGATTTGTGGACTACCCCAAACCTCTTCTGGCCATGCCATCTACGACCAGTTCATGAGGCCTTTTTCTAACTGCACTCACACTGAGCCTAGTTCCCCAAACACAGTGATAAACATGATTATAAAGGTTGATGACGGAAGAGGATGGTTTAATTGGGACACACCCTAATGACTCCTACTTTGACTTTTGGGAGTTCTCTCCAATCCCTAACCTCTTGTAGTCATCCTGCCTTAAGACCATTTGGCTAGATCTTAAAGTTATAAACAATAAGATCACAACTCCTTCTCTACCTCCCAGTGAGCTGGATGCTGAATCTGTCAGAATGCTAAATGCCTGATAATCTCCTTATTCATCTCCACAGCCCAGGAGGTAGGTGGGAGGGAAGGGAGTGTTCCCTGATTTTGGATGGAGCCCTGTTCTCTTTTCCCTTCTCTGTCTGCCATCTTTAATCTCCTCACTTTGGGAGAGGAAAAAGTTGACATTTGAGGCATTGCTCACATTTGTATGGAAACTTGGACAGTGTTTTGTGTGAGAACCATTTGTGCTGCGTTAAGAGCGAATGGGGTAGTTCAGAGCAAGGGTGAAGCGAGCTCTTGCCAGGAGCCCTTCAGCCTGGCCTAGCAGAGCTCAAACAGTTGCTTTCAGGTTCTCTTCAGGGTGCGTGAGCCGAACAGCTTTGTGTGAAACATCAGAAATTGTGACAACAGCCTTAGAGCAACTTTTGGCTCAAGTCCAACGTTTGTCTAAAACAGATGTCAGAGGCATAGTTGAAAGCATATTTGAAGCAGAACAAGAGAAGTAGCATAGCTGGTATTTGCTGTAAAAATCCCATATAAACATCAGAAATGTAGTCCAATAAACCCCTTAAAGGTATAGTCAATGATTTTGCAAAAAAAAGTCAAATCAGGTATTCTGAAACTTAAATTAAAAACATATAAAATTTATACAAATACATAATGCACTGAACAGTGAGTAATATGTTTATGCCATGCCTTCCAGTATATTAAAGACAAACTGTAAAGCATTGATTTGTCACAGCTAAATTTTGGTCTGGATTAATCTGATCAATATTTGCAGCTGTTTTTGGATTATGCTAATGGGAAGATTGACCAAAATCATCCATAGAGATTGGTCAGAGTGCTCAAAGAACATTTCAATTAGTATTAAAAAGGTCAATAGTGTGATAATTCACAAACAATGCAACCCAACTCCACACAGTATAATCATAGGTAACATTTGAATGCTACTAATTATACAAGTAAAAATGTCAACTTTTCTTGATTGATTAAGATGCTGGTCACCCAAAATTATTCCCAAAATCACATTCTCCATCTGTAAACCAGGGTTGCCAACTTAGCAGCCTTATTTAAAAAAAGAATTTAGCAACAAATCTAGCAAACTTTTGAGCAGGCTGTAGCGACCATCCTGTACTCGATACATCTCTCCACCTCACATCACAGCTGCTGGTTATAAGAGTTGAGAGAGCAGGTTTGGTCGACTCACCACCAGAGTGTAAAGACGGACTGAGTTGACAAAGTTGTTCCCAATGGGAAAGACTTCTTCCTTTTAAAAAAATTATTTATAGTATCTTTTATTCTATTCTCAGTGTCTCCTTCTTCATGTAACACCTTTTGATATGCAAATGATCATGTTGATTCAGTGAATATTCAAAGTCATCTATGACATCATCTGGTGACTTCTAGTGACTTTTGAGCAGGCATTAGCTATTTTGCCCTGAAAAGAGTTGGCAACACTGCTTTAAAATCAGTCAGCATGTGGTATTTGCTATGACATAAGACTTCAGTATTATAAGATTGTATTTGCCATTCATTCTTTACGCGCGGAAAACCTTACAATACAAAGGTCACGGTCTCAGAGCAATAATAAAACTGGTAAGGTTTCTGTGTATTGTGGATTTCATGTATTACATCAGTAAAGAACAACATTAGCTAAACTACTGTATATATTTTTTTGATGGAAACGGTTTACTGTTTACACAGCAGCCTTTCTGAAAGGAAGCACCAGTGTCCTCTGACCTAGTCTTCAGGGTTCTTATGCCTGTCTTTTCCTCTTCCTCTTCTGAGTCATGCACCAATCTTTTCACACACACACACAGGAAACTGACTGAAATCAAAGCAGATCCTCAAAAGAAGCATCATAACTGTGCCATTATTGTAAATAGTGTATTAAAACAACCATCCTAAATTCTGCTTGGTAATAATATGTCTTACAGCTAAATCAGAGTCAGTCGTGTGGTTTTAGCACAAAGTAGATCACGAATAATCTGATTCTAAGTCTACTTTCAAGGTTCATTCCTGCTGAGATCGGCTCCGGTTAGGCATGGGAAGGGTGGTTTGTGTGCTCTAATGAAGTGTATCAGAGTATATGTGCCAAAGATGTGTGTGCTGAGGCTCCAGGGATGTGTTATATATGCTGTAAGTGTGAGTGTGCACACATGTTCCATAATGCTATGTACTATGTAAGTACACTCCAGAGATGGGTGTGCCTTAAGTGCCCCCTACAAGAGGAAAACCTGAGGTTGAATGCATAATCCCACTGCCTGCGCCTGGCAACTCGCTGCATATAAACAAGCCCTAAGAACTTTTCTACTTCCCCTCCCTTTTCCTCTTTCCTCTCCCCTGCTGTCATATACTTCACTTGTCTTTGGCAGACCCTTTTTTCCTTTTCTTTATCTCTTTCTACACACAGCTATCAGCAAATCAACAGTTGAACACACTATATAATCAAGTCCTCTCTCGTCCCCACTTTCATTCTATATCCGTTTTTCTTTAAATGTTTTCTGTCTTTCAGGGTGATGTGGGGGGTGTGATGTCAGCACTGGCACAAATGGAAATGTTGTGATCGTAAACTGTCCAGACCACTGGGGAGGAAGAGTAGCCATGTTTCCTCAGATGTTCCAAAAATTTAACTTTTTCTGGACCAAAAGTGTTCCAGAACAACTGAAAAAGAACTACACAGTTCCTGAATGGGATCCTGGTTTGCAAGTATTTTGTAGGCTGTAGTAATTAATTATTGGCTAAACAGTTTTTTATGTTTAGTTAAAGTCATTTTGTGATGAATCTATCACTGATGTTCAGTATGTCAAGCTCAAAAAGTTGTTGGTCTACAAAAAGCTAAGAGCGCTAAAAAAGGTTCCTGGAACTACGGCACAGGAACTAATGCTGCGTTCAACTTTCCACTTGAAAGTGGGATGTCAGAACTTGGAATTATGTCATTTTTGACCTCAGTGTATTTGCTTCCATGTCTGACTTTTGATAGCAAAAATTATTTGCCTTAATATTTACCTCCTCAATACAGTGAACAGTATAGTCAGTTACAGATGTAACAAGTTAATATACATGTATGTTGATTGATCAAAAGCAAATACTAGTATATACACCATAACTCATGTGCTTCTTTGTTTACTGCTGATGCTGTGAGCAGCCACGTTGATTTGAAGTCATGTGCTGAACTTAGGGTTGAGGAGACCTCCCAACTTTCCCAGTAAGAATTCTGAGTTGAGAGTAAAATATTTATGTTTGATTGTTTCTAGTCAGAATTCAAAGGCAGCATAAAATTCATTCCAGTCCCTCTGGTGGAAATACCCCAAAAACAGAGCAGGAAACAAGCAGGAAACAAGCTGAAAAAAGTCCTTTTATCATTTAATTTTTTCTTCTTACAAATAATCCCGGACCTCTGGCAGTTTTCTACCATATAGTACAGTGTAGCACAGTACAGCAACAAATCAGTAATCCCACATTTTCTCATCATTTCCATTGCCAAGGGACATATACAATAACTAAGTACCTGTTCTGAATTTGGTTACTCTTCTTGAAAGGGAACCAAGAATTAGACAACTACTGCATTTCTACCAGTCAATACAGTAATCATCAGTGGGGTCTGATAATATTTCCATCAAGTTCAATGAAAAATCTGGAAAGTTCTGCTTGGCATTTATATTTCTCTTTACATGAAAGCAAAGGCTGAGTAAAAGGTAAATCAATCCTCAAAGATCTTCCAGTGTTGCTACCGTTGCTGGTGTTGACTATTAAGACTAGTGTCATAAGGGAAATGATGTCACCACTGCAATTTCCATACAACTCCTCCTACATTACTGTTTAGGGTTATGCGATGGGAAATGGAAAGAGGTACTTAACCAGAGTGCGGATAGGACCTGATTCAGATTAGTAACCATACCGTGGCATACCATGCCGTTGGGTGTATATGCCCTATGTGAGTGAGCATCAATGAATACTTGCGTGAGAGAGGTCTGTGGTGGATGTCCTTAAGTAGCCCTGTAGTTCCAGCAGTACTGCATTAGTGGAACTCCAATCATTCTCTCACACTCATATCCAGGCATTCAGTCACTGATTACTAACGTAATAGGTCACCAAGCAGTTAACACTGGGATTCCTAGTCAATTACACTCTCTATTACGGCACAATCTCTTTGAATTGTGGCCGAGTTGTGGCTTCACAGCAATATTAATGATATTTTTGCGAATACGATAAGCCTATGATTTATTTGGAATGATTCAACTGGATGTGGTTCCTTATTTACATCGTTAGACCTCACACCTCATTATTATATCACTTCCATTCAGTCGGAGGAGAGCAGGCGAAAAACATGAGGAGGCGTCCCAAAAAATGAGCATAATGGAAGAGATATGAAAAGAATTGAACGAGTGTTTCTCATCTTGTCATTTCTAAATCCTCTTTCCTTGCTCTCCCTTCCTCTCTCGTTTCCCTGTCTGGTTTAAGGAGAATGGGAAGACTCCCCCACGTTGTCCCAGCCACGAAGAGATATGAGAGTGAGAAACAGAACGAGGGAAAATAAAGAAGGAGAAACAGTGTCGGCAGCTGGCAGCTGCAGCAAAGTAGACACACAGATGCTGAACACACACTCAGACTCCCATACATATAACTGTAATTAGGAACATGCACACACAAGTCACTTCTCTTCACATCAGATATTTCTCTACGCACACAGAACACACATTCATAAACCTTTTATACACCATGTCTCACCACATCAAAAAAAACCCTAACATTTTACCCATATTCCACTATACTGATTCCTGGTAATTAATCTGTTCTTTCCAAAAAAAAAAAAAAAAAAACAGGTGTTCATGGGCTACACTTGATGTATCGCTGTCTGGTCATGCAACACACACCCACACATACAAACACACTTGATACCCACTGAACCACTTTACCTGAATGTCCACAATAACAAAAAAATTTTAATATCTATTCTCTGTGGTATCTGTGCTATTTTTATTACTCTGCAATTTAAAAAATAGTCCATTATTTAAGTGAAACTTAAACAGTTCCATCTGACCAAGAGGACAATCCCATTTGATCTGAAAGGGATTTGGAACAACACCAAAACTATGTTTAACTACTTTTACTTTTTTCTGTGGCCATAGCCAAAACATTTCTTCTTGTTTGTCATGATAAAACAAATCCTTTCTCAACTTCAACTAATCCTGACAGTTTTTATCTTGAGGACAGCAAGGTTTATCCAATTTAACGTTATCTTCTATGCCAACTTTATTTACAATGACCTTATCGGAACATCTTATCTTATTTTGTAGTAGATAACAAATGGCGCACACACACACACACACACTGCAGAATGTGCATCAACTGTCTCCATAACTGGGCCTTCCAACAAACTCCATTCCTGATTAAAAGTAACAAAAATTAGACTCTCTCTTTCTCTATCTCTCCCTCTCTTAACAAAGGTCACCCAAAACTAGACCATAGACCATTGAAAACCATAACTATTTTTTACTATAACTCATCCACCCCTACATACCCCACCCCTTCCCCCTGGTAAACAGGTATTGCATGGACTGTTTTTGCATACTGAAACATGATAGGCACTTAAATGTTATGACACAATAACACCTGTTTGACATATGTCCAGTTCAACACAGGTTTTCCCAATTAGATTATCAGAATATTTAAACATGGCAAAACCACTGCAGTGACAGCTCTCATTACAGCATCAGTTCTGCTCAAACAAATTAATTTCCCAGAGTTTACCAAATCATGAAAAAAGTTTTAGAAATTTTAGGTTGAGTCTTAGAACTCCTGAAATAGAGACAGACAGAAAGAGAAATAGAGGGAGCTATTTGGATGTAGAGCCTCATTAGTAAGAGGAAGTCAAAGTTAGGGAGCATGAGAGAGGGAGACAGATGCCTCAGATGTTTGAACGGTGCTGCTGGAAAATCATCTGAATGACATGACTTCGTCTCCTCGTCTCTTTCCATAACCTCTCTGATTCATACTGTCCTCACATCGTCCCATACTGGCCCAATGTGTGTTTGCACTCTGTCTGTGAGAATACCTTCATTGGCCATGCATAACTGCAAACTGCAATGGGGTTGAACAGCACTGGCTTTATGTCTCTGTATATCTTACTGGCTATCATCCTTTTTTTGCGGGGTGGTCGTCTCTGTATTTCCCACTGGCTGTCTTCTCTCAGCAAAATGGTCTAGAACGAATGCCTTGGGTCATATAAGCTGTGCATGGAGCTTTATATCCGAACAGACTGGTTCAACACGTGTGCGCACTGGGAATGCACCAGCTTGGGGTCAGTGCATATGGAGTGAGCAGTGGTATGCGCTGGTGGGCTGACTGTGTATCTGTGGTTTTTGTGCACCTGTGTGTGCTGACTGTGCACCTGTAGGTACAGACTACACGAGTAGTGGAGTGTGTCAGCCAGGTGCTTGAAGTCATTGCCTACATCTGCTGACCAGGTCTACACTTGTGGAGAGGAACGCAGCGGTTTCAAGTACTAACCTCACACTTATACATACAGGTCGTGACCTATGTTCTGTATGCATTCTATTATTGCATTGATCCATGCTGTCTGGTTAACTACTGCTTCCTGGTGGCACATATTAAAGGCACACTCATTTACAGATAAGTCCATAACTAAGCACATCAGCTCACCTAAGTATCTAAGCTGACTCTCTGCAACTAACGTTTAAGAACCATACCATTCACAATCATTTATAACCAATGGACCTCATTCATCAAGCTGGAAATGCAGAAATTTGTTTGTAAAAATCGTTTGCAGGAGCAAGTTTTTTGGGCGTCACTAAATGTAAATCAGTCGTGGCACGAATATGCGTGGAAACGTTATTGAAATTTTTGTTTGGTTTGGCCCATGAAAACGTTTAAACACAACTTTATTATAGATTCATAAATGAGGCCCATTCCTTATCGTTATGCCCAGTATAAATCTCAAGGCATTAAAATCAACAGGTGCCTCTACAATATATATGTATATATATATATGTATATATATATATATATATATATATATATATATCCCTGTCTTCTCCCTATAATTACTTGCCAATCTTTAAAAGATTACATTCACAGACAACCATACATTTAACAGCAAGGAAAGAAAGCACCAGTATGGCAGCCAAGTGGCTTCACATGGCTCTGTACAGAATGGCATCATCAGCTTTCTCTAACATGTATATTTCATGTCTGTACATGTTCTATACATGTCTGTAATAATTATTGTGTCACCTTATCTCTAGTATCCCTACGTATCTCAGCACGCATTAACTCCAGTCTGTATCACTGTTTAAATACAAGTATTGTTGAACTGTAAATCTGTGAAGTTTTTACAGTGCATAGTCAATATGCATTTTACTGTATGATTGCTGGCTGCTGTTCATAGGGTGTTATTGATATTATGTGCATTCATGCATGCTATCTCCATATTTATGCATCCTGCTTGCAGACATATGAGCACTGGCTGCCTGCTGTGATGTATGCATGCTTCATCTACCTGCCAGCGCTGGCAGTGCAGGTGAAAATGGCTCAGAGTTCGGTAAGAATTCTCAGCTGTTCAAACAACACAGTTACGCTGAGAGAGGGAGAAAGCTCAAAAAGAAGAGAAAATGAGAAGAGAAAAAACCCCTTTAACTGCAACTTCGGATTCCCCCTATCCCTCCAAAACCGCATCAACCCTGAAGCCAAGGGGGGGGGAGGTGTGGGGGGGGTGGCGGTTTGCAGAGGAGAGAAAGAGTAGCTGGAAGCTCTTACTTTACAGCACTGTGTGGTCATGAGCCAAGACAAGCAAGGCGGTGTGACATCATCAGACCTGAGACAGGATTTGTCCTAAAGGTGTTTGTGTGTGGAAAGTGGAGTTCTATCCCAAATCACCCCTAACTCTCTTCCCTGTGTGCCTTTCAAGCAGAGTTCATTGTCTCACACAAGTTTTGACTGACTGTCTCGGCTTAAGCGGTATGGCAGGAACACAAACCAGCTAATCAGCTTGCTATGTAGTGTTACTGCCACATTACACAGTGCACCTTTCACATCTGCGAGGCAGGCCGAGGCCAAGGGCCCGGAGGAAGCAGTTGGTTCTGGACTGCACACAAGAGACTTGAGGGTGATGAAATACAAGAGTTCAATTGAAATAGATGGATCCTATTGCACCTCTCTCAGTCTGTGCAGAATTGAGTGCTGCACATGTGGTAAGGTTTAGTGGTTAAGGTTTAGATGAGAAATACAAACACTTCATATTGACATTTGTAGACTTTGTGCTCTAAAAAATATGCATATGTGCATAATCACAAAATCACTTCTACACCTGATCCTGATACTTCACAAGGCTTCATCTTTCTTCAGTGGTGAATGTAGCAGTCAGAGAGCCATTTTTAAATACAAATCTAAACAGCATTATATTAGATCATCTCTATGGAATGTATTTTTTACCTAACTCCCCCAAAAAGGCCTTTTCCCATCATTGGACTGAACTTTTTAAATGCTCAGCTAATATGGTACAAATTGCTGTAATTTCTAGAAGCTGTCCTCATGTGCTATATGTGTCAGTCTTACAGAGGATGTGTGTGGAATTCTTGACCAATTTCTTGATTTCTGTGTATCCATACAGCAGATAAGATGCCAATTTCATGCCAGTTAGTAATATTATTAGATAAATTGTAGGATTTGGGGAGGAACAGAGAGAAAGTGGGAGAGCAGTCAACCTGTGTGCAGGTTGACAAAAGAACAATGACAACCATCTCAAGATGCCATGTGTAAAAGGAAGGAGAGGACAAGTAGGAAAAGGAATAAGAGGGGTTAGTGGTCACACTTTGGGAGAGCACTGCAGAAATTCTGGAGTTTGTTTTCTTTGGATGAGGCACTCTTACCTGAGAGCATGTCTGATTGACATCCGTGACCATGGCAACTCAGAGGGGGTGATGTCATTTCGTGCATTTTGTGATTATGTATGCAAGACTCACAGTTAGTCATGGGAAGTGAAGCGTGCAGCAAATGCGTAATTCCGCATAGCTTCTGTTTTTATAGAGTAAATATTTTACGCATTACAGTTTACAGGAAACGGCTTGCATTAATACGCATGTGCAGGAGTTCAGCATTAGGTAATTAATGACTTACAAGACAGCCAGGGTAGAGAGGAAGGACCGCATCGCTCCCTGCGTCCGGCCGAGTCGCTCCGTGCGTCTTGGAAAACAAATGAACGCCGGGTCGCCTTCGATTCCGCCAAAGTTCACGTTTCAATCCCGCCGGTGTAATCCCGACGGAAAGGTCACAAGGTCAGCGGACGCTCCCGCCGGCACCGGGCGGCGCGCATAGCTTCCCCCTTTGGAAGGAGGTGCGTGTGTGTGTGTGTGTGTGTGTGTGTGTGTCAGTGAGGAGCGCGCGGCGAGCGTGCCACCGGGAGCGGCTGTAACGGCGGCTGTTGCTTGCGCGCTTGGTAACGGCTCGGGGGCGGGGCAGAGCGGGCGGGAGGAGGAGAGCAGAAGTGGGGGGTTAGGCCATAACAGCTGGTATTCTCCACGGGTTACGGGTAACAGGTGAAGCCAAGTTTACCGGGCGCCCTCGCACCAGTTCCGGTCCGAGGATCACCCGAGGGGAAAGCGCGCGAAATGAAACTCTTTTTGCTCCAAGGATTCCAAATACGTTACAATTCTCACACTCACTTCCTCAAAGTGTTCGTCAAAGGTCTTATGGTCCTTTTAAAATTGAGAGATTCCGGAACAAACATGACACGAGAGTTCCGTGGATTGGTAGAGATAAGCGGAAAAAGGAAAAGAGAGGCGGACTGACTGGCCCGTGCGAAGGAGATTTGCGCGCGGCACGGGGCACTTCAAGCGCCGCCAGTCGGCCTCGGTCATGGCTGCTAGGGGTCCACGGAGAACTGTGGGAGTCGGCGCACGGTCTAGTCCGGTCCAGCTCAGATGATGGAGTTAGAGCAAGGGGACAGATGCGCGTGGCAGATCTAGCCACCCGCGAGACTCAACACAGCGGCTCTGCACCTGATTTTCCGGAGTTCACCGCGCTCGCTGCCCGGCTGTGGGTCTCCTGGAGCTCTGGCCAAAAACGCAGTGCAATGACATCATCTAAAAATGTTTGAAGGAGGGGGTAGCATGGGATCCGAGCTTTTTAATTATTTATCTTTAAGCAGAGAAAGTTTGCGGCTCCCCTAAGCAGCAGCTGCAAATGTCTGGCTTCCAAAAGAAAAGATAACACGATCCTTCTGTGCAGAGATGGGGTTTTTGCGTGCGTCCACTTAAGCAGAGTGATAGAGTGAAGCCCGAGCTGCGCCACCTTCTCGTCTTCTGCCCCTCACGTTACCAAGTAAAAACAAAAAACGGTGGGAAAATACACACTGGGAAAGAGGAGAGGAAAGGGTGGTTTCTTCGTGCATTCCCCCTGCAGACCAGACGCTCCTCTTCCAGAGCTAAAAACTCATTCCGCGAAAACACAAGAACAAGATTTTAGCAGCGGCACATAGATCAGTAAACCCTCCCTTAGAATCCCCAACCCCCTTCTCTCTCTCTCTCTCTCTCTCTCTCTCTCACTCTCTCAGACGCGCTTGCTTTTATCGGATCCGTGCGCTGCGATGCCGACTGACTGCGAGCGAAAACACAACCGTGTGTGTGTGTGTAACTGAGGGCGCGGTGTGAGCGTAGTTTTAGCGCTTTCCCCAACGGGACGGTGCGCTGTATCTGTCTCTATTACCACCAGGGTAGACACCGAGACAACAAGACCCAGGGGACCTCTGCCTGCATCTCACCTAATGGCTTTTATGACTGTATTTTCGCAAACCATACTCCTGAAGTCCCCATTAACTGCACATTATAGTGTGTCTCTGCCCCAACACACCTGATTCAGTTCATCAGCTCATTAACAAGCGCATGACGAGGTTCAGACGGATGCTGGAGCATGGAAAACGCCACAAAACAAACGTGCAGTGCAGAGCTACTCCAGGAGTAGGGCTAGGAAGCGGCGCATTAAGGTAATAAAAAGTTTCTTTGCGCACAGGGACTTTTAGTGCCTTTTGAAAGAGTGATGCGTTTTAGGATCCTGCGTTTCATAACAGTGGAAGTGAAGAGAGGAGAGTCTGAAAGGGAGAGGGAGGTATGTAAGCACAGGGTCGGCTCCAAAAGGAACATTTCTCAGGGAATTCGGCAGCAACGCCCGCTCTGCCCCCCTTCCACTACCACCACCGCCACCACCTCCCCCTTACCGCGACAGAACCGCAGACGGTCAGCCAAGCCAACACACTCACTCTCCCTCCCTTTCACTCTTCGTTCTGCCTTTCTCACACTCTCACGCACATACACTCCAACACAATTCTTTAAGTGCTATGTGCAGGGGTATTTCATGCCCAGAAAGTAAGGATATTGTGCGGGTGTGTGTGTGTGTGTGTGTGTGTGTGTGTGTGTGGTTATTAATAGCGGTCCATCATGGAGAGTAGATCATTTATGACAGTGGATAACAAATTACAGGTCAGTTTTCCAGTGTCTCCAGTGTTCTTTTACACTCATCTGTCCTGTATCATCCTCCTCCTACCTGACCTGGCTGCTCCTTGCCTGACCTCTTGCAACTTATGAAGAATGTGCTGTTGGATGGAAAGCTGTTTGTCAGAGGAAGAAAATGAGGCAAATAATGTCCAACATAAATTCATCTAACATGCAAGAACTAAATCCATGGATCCTTTCAGCATCCATCAGGTGCAGGCTCCAGCTGTCCAGTGACCTTAGTTACTACTAAGTAGTCTTCACTAGGGGGCACCACATGGGAGAACAGGCATACATACAGAACCTGTTGCAAAAAACATACCAAACTGTGCATCCCTCAATTTGAAGAATGCATTGCATCCCTGGATAAGCAAAACATAATGTGGAAGAATGTAGAATTGGGAGTATTAGACCAGGAAAATTATCAAAACTGTGAAAGCAATGAGAATTTAGGAGTAGGATTGGGAAGCATTAGCACCATCATTATTAATCTTCAGTAACTGTTAATTCTGGTCAGGGTTGGAGTAGATCCAGAGTATATCCTTCGAACACTGGACATGACAAACACACACACAGTAGTCAGTCCACCTACTGGCATGTTTTTAGGAGGCTGGAGGAAACCAGAGAACCCAGAGGAAACCCATGCGAACACAAGGAGAACATGCACAGAAACTCCACGTTGACAGTAACCTGAGCGCTGGATTGAACCAGGGAACCTGATGCTGTGTGGCAGCCACACAACCCACTGAGTGACCATGCCACCCTAATACTCATGATACCTTAACTGCAGATAACTCTTAAAATATAAATGAGAATTTGTATATTTATTCTAATTCTGTACTTACTATAATTTTATACTTAAAATAGTATACTTTCTATACACATTTACTATACAAAAAAGTATAAAACTGATGATTTAAGTTGCCAGCACTTTTCTTTGCAGTGGTATAGTAACAACAGAAGAGTCTCTGTTAATGCAGACCCTAAAAATTGAACCTAAAGACAATCAATTTGGACATTATTGCACAGGTTCAGAAGTTCAAGCACATCAGCTGTATTTCTTTTGTCTTTCTAGAAGAAATCTTAGTCAAACTGCTTCATTTGACCTCATTCTGTTTCTCATTCATTTTTTCCGCCGTTTTGCTCTGTCTCTTTAATTCTTCATGTCTTTTTTCTCTCCCTTCTTTGGCCTTTTCACGCTGCTTGTGGCCCGAGTATTGATTGCCCATGTCTTTGCTTTTGCAGCTTCGGGCTATTGATCTTTGGCTGAGACATTTACACACATACTCTCTCTCTCTCTCTCTCTCTCTCTCTCCTTTCCCCCTAAACTCACACACACACAATCATGACTGCAGCCAGTATTGTCTTTGTTTGAGATGGCTTGCTTTGCATTGGGCAGTGGTGCGAGAGGTGTCAGTTGTTGAGTCCTTCTTGGCTGTGCATCTGGCTCTCTCTCACTCTCACATGCTCCCTCTCTCTTTTGCTTTCTCCCTCTCTCTCCCCTGCTCTGGGTCCAGCTCTGCAGGCGCTTTCTGAAGCCTGTTCAATACAGCCATTCGGTCCCGCAATTAACATCCATCACCCCACGTCAATACAGGTCCAGCCAAAGACCTAAGAGTTGCCTCTGTGGCTGCTGCAGCTGTGTGTGTGTGTATGTGTGTGTGTGTGAATGTGTGTGATTGCATGCATGGTATATATGTTTCAAGGCCCCAACGCTGTCTTTCTCACACATTGGGCTGACCCACACCCATACACACAGACATAACCAAGCCCTGCTGTGTTTTAATGCTGGTATTTATGTCAGGTCTGCTGTAGGGCTTAGCTGAAGGTCACAGTGTTAACAGGACCTGAGTCTGGCTGTGGCCCACCAGCTGCAGATGTTCTGCAGTGCTCCGAGGCACATGTGTGTGGCGTGTGCATGTGGTGTGTGCTATTCTGCACTGCTACAACACTATACTGTCACCACACAGTGAAAATTGATGGGCTCGTTTCCATGCTTCCATTTTCTATTGTCGTGTAACTGCTCACATATGTCCCACACAAGACATTATGCTGTCAAATGATCTCATGCTGCTTTTGCCAGTTTGAGAAGACCGACCAGACCCCTCTTACACAGTTTAGGTGTGAGGTGTGCTTTATTTTAAAATTCATTCTTCATTCAAATCCATTGACTTCTTTATCTTGATCATGGTTGAAGTGGATCCAGAGCCTATCCCAGCCAGTCCATCACAGGCTACCATGCACCCACACATTCACACACATTCACAACCAGGGGCAATTTAGCATAGCCAGTCCACCTACTGAAATGTTTCTGGAGGTGGGAGGAAACTGGAGAACCCGGAGGAAACCCAGACATGGGAAGTAAATGTAATACTCCAGAGAGATAGTAACCCCAAGCTCCGAATTGAACTGGGGACACTGGAGACAGCGATCCACTGCACCACAGTACCACATATTATTTTACAATATCACCATAAAATTTAAATTTTTCACATCATTGGGTTCCTAATGATTAACTTTAGGTTCTGGGACTTACAACTTGTTTGATGGTTATAGGTGGTTATACAAGTCAGCTTTTAAGATCATATTTAATTAGTCATGAACTGTGTTGCAGGGTTGGTGCCTCAAACCAACAGTATGGGGCTCTGGGGTTTGATCCTGATACTTCTTGAGTTTGCCTTGTTCTTCCTGTGGTTGTTTGAGTACCCAGGTACCCCAATTTCCTCCAACCTCCCGAAAGCGTGCTTTTTAGTGGATTGACTATTGTAAATTTCTTCAGTGTGTAAGTGTGTGATGTTCTATGATGTATTGGTGAGTGTTTGCACTGTATACATGCACTGAATGTTTCTTGGATAATCTGGATCAACCTAGACCCCAGTAAACCAGTTGCTGAAAATGAAATAAATGGTGTTTACGTCATAGCAAACCATAATGAATCATAAACAAATCACATATTTAAGTTACTCATTGTTAGTACCTTCATTAAGACCTTCAATCCAATCAGTCTTGGTGATATCAAATTAATCCAGGCCTTATTTTTTGTGGTTTTAATAGGTCGTGTGTGTCTGTATATAGGCCTGGTTGGCTAGTGCAGTGGTGATTACATTTCTGAGCTCCAGTCTTATGGTTCTTATTAGAGAGGCACTTGATAGAACGTCTGTTGTAGCGCGGCACATCTTTTCATAAAGTCATTATCTGCAATGGAACCCCTTTTATCAACAAGCCTCTAAATTTAAACCAACGTGTAAATGTATGAGACACTTTATTAAGTGTTTTTGATGATGGGCTCCGGTGGAATATGTTCAACACGGCTCTTTGAAATGAGAACCTGTTAGACACTTGTAGCATGAGCCTGGACAGATGTGTGATAAACAGGACAGGAACTAATTACTGTGCAATGCTCACACCCATGTGTGTGTATTACTGCCATGGAGAGATGAAGGAGGTATGAGCAACAGAAAATTAGGGAAAGAGAAAGAATAAGAAATTAAATATTGTTTTTATTAGCAACGATGTTGGTGGTGGGGTGTTGGCCCTCAAGCTCTGAGATTAATCCTGGGAAAGTGAGTGAGTGTTGCTTCATGTTTGGAATCCCTCACAGCTGTCTCATGGACTCAAGGGACACACAAGATGAGGAATAATTTTGCTTTTCTCATTTTGCGACGTGCGGTTCTTGTTAAAAGAAATACAGAATTGTTTAAAATGATAAATTCAACAAGCACATTTGGAGTGCCACCAATGATATTTGACAGCTTGTATTCTCTCACATGTGATGTGAATCCACTCAAACTAAGCAGTAACATTTGGTGTTAGTCTTTCAATTAGTTCTCATTGAAGTGAGCTCTCCACCTGGCTGCTATAATCACTAAGAATATACAACCACACTTTGGTGGAAAACCATCTGTTCCTAAAAGAAAAGGCCAGAAAAAAGGTAATGGTTGGACTAAATATGCCAAGGTCTCAAGTGTACTGTAGCTAAAGTGAAAGTCATTGGTAACAGCTCTATCCTCCGGGCCTAAGAAATTCTAGTATGGTCTTCTTTTTGGTAGCGTATGAAACTCAGTTTGTCAGGCCCTCAGCCAATCAGTTCTTAAGAAACACCGCCATGCTTGATGTGTTGGTTTGGTATTTGTTATACAAACTGTGTGTCTTGACAAGTGGGATAGCATTCAAAATATGAGTTTCTTTTCAGGATTTTAATCACATCCATGCCTGTGCATTCTGGGACCAATTTCTTTAACCAATCATCTGCCAAAATGATCTGCTGCAACAAGGGACAGAATGGTCGGGTTATTTGTGATACGTCATAGTATTCATATGAACTTCTTCCTGAGAAGTTCAATGTATGCAAGTGGTAGTAAATTTATCCTTAACATTCCTTGGCACTCTGGCTTGATGTTCCTTGTTCTTTCAAGAACACAAGAAGTCTAATGTTTGCAGCTGGCTTTAGAACATTCAGAGAAAACAATGACAAGCCAAATGAACTTGTCTAAATGAAGGAGAACATTTTTTAACTTTGCCAGCAATTACTAACAGGTATGGCACTCCGGCCAAAATTTTTGGCTTTGTTGTGGAGGTTTGGGTCACTTTGAAAGAGGCTAGAATGAGAAAGGGCCAGTTCATGTCCAGTGTATAAAGAGCTATACTAGACTGGGCAAATGAATGTGTAATTGAGTAATTAACAGCAGGCATTGTTTTTGAACAGCTATCTGGCTCTGAATTAAAGCATATTGGCAGAAATACCAAACTGAGATCATTGTATTGTACTGCAGCAGCAAGCTATGGAATTTGTCCTTTGCAGCACCTGGGTAACGAAAAATAAAGCAAATGTGTTTTGCTCAGTAACGCAAGCTGTAGTTGGAACAAGACAGAAGGCAGAGGGTCTGTCCTTCACTTTAATTTCTTCAACCTCTCCCTATGTATCCTCTTCCTACAGTCACATACAGTCCATACAGTCACATCTAGCACCCTAAGGGGTGGAACCCTTCAAAGGTTTTATGTAGGACCCTACAACAAAGGGTCTCCCTTTCAGAAAAGATTCCAAGTAGAAACTATTTAGAAAGCTAGAACCATTCAAATAAAACTTGAGAAACCCATTTTTCTATACATCCTGTCCCATTCTTTCACATTAATATCTCATCCACTGAATTACTAGTTGGGCTAAGAGTGTCTTTTTGTGGTTTCTATTTATGCTCTGTGTGTATTGCATGCTTATGTGAAGGCAATAGGTGGTAGATTGGCATGGACTGGAAGGCTTAGGGCATGTGCCGCTGTAAGATGTATGGTATGACTATGTATATTTAGAATATGAGGTCAGGGCCATGCGTCCTGCATTCCATGGGCTGGATCCCTCTTGATGAGGAAACCAGATGTGGTTTTTGTTGGATTCTGAGTCCTGGATGTCATTTTTTCATTCTTTCTTCTTCTTCTCCTCCCCTTCTTCATCATCCTAACTTTTTTTCTTCATGATCAGAAGTGAGATGGAGTCAACCACCTCTGTCTACCTGCTCTCTGTCCTTCCTCTTTGTTTGTCTCCTTATACTCTTCTCTTTCTGCCCATCCATCTATCTTGCAGTAACTTTTTTTGGTCATTAGCGAGCTAGCCATCCCACTGGGTAGAGGAGGAACACTAATGTTTATAAAAGCCTTTAATGTGCTATGTAATTACTCTGGCAACACCTCTTCTTATTACTCACTCCAGTAAAGCACCTTACAATCACCCTGTCAGAGAAGAAGAGAGCAAGGATGACTCTACAATGTTCTATCTCTCAATCAAACCCTCTGTTCCATCAAATATTATTTTTCTGATTTTTGTTTGTTCTTTGTTTTTTGCTTTCCTATCCATTTTTATTCATGGTTCTGCCCAGCATATATCAGCTTGCCCCCTCCACCCTACCTCTTCCTTGCTGTCTTTCTCTCTCTCTCTGTCTCTCTCTCAGCTTTGCCAACTTTGCAGGTGGTACTTAATGCTACAGTACATTTGTCTTTGGAAAAACAAAGGCATTCCTTGGATTGGTTCAGAGAGAAGAGTCTGAGGAGAGAAGAGGATGAATGGAACTGTTGCTGAAGAAAAATGAGAGAGGGAGTGTGTTTAGGGGTGAGTAGGCAGGGCCATTGAAGAACTAAACATTGTGGGTGAGCATGGATGTGTGTGGATACATGCAAGAGTGGTCAAGCCTGACGACTGCCTTTGTAGCTCTCACCCTCTTTGTTACACTGGACTTCTAGTGAACAACCCAGTTCCGACACAGTTGCATGGCATTGTCTCTTCCTTCTCACCCTTTTTCCCCATTCTCCTAAACCCCTTTTCACACTTCACGATCTACGACTCTCTAGCTTTACAACAGCATTCTTTAAACAGGATTTGGATTTAAGTTAAGCTCTCGATTATTTGAGCTTGTCTGTGTGGAGTAGACTGTAGGCTGCATTCTACATTAAGGTCACAGAGGTAGAAGTACCTCAATCTTTTTTTCAGCCTCTGGCTTTAGGAATAATACTTGCTGCACACTCATCAATTTGCAGCGTACACTGGAGCTAAACCTCTACACCAGCACCTGCCCCTCCTCAGGCCTCTCTACTTTCCTTCTTCTCGTTTGTAAGGCAAATATTATAACAAATTAAGCGGCATAACAATGGGAGGGTGTTGAGCCTGACGTCAGTCTGTGTTTCATTAGCATGGCTCGCTAACGTGTACCATCTGGAGGGGCCATAAGTGAGCTTTGCCGCTGCCCAGCATGCTGTGCCCTCGTCTGGATTGCCCATCCTGCAAGGCCCCCTACTTCTCTAGATCCCCAACAGTGGCCCCTTCATTATGTCATCTTTAATTTAAGCCCGTCACACATCACCTGACACCCACACTGCCAGGCCCCAATCTTTTGTCCTACAGCAGAGAGAGAAAGAGCAAAATAGAGAAAGAGTAAGAATGAAAGAAAGGGAGGTGATTTTGACCTACAAGTACTTATTCTTTCTGTATTTTTCCATCTTTTTTTCTAGGATCCTTCTTTCATGGTTTGCTTCTCTTACCCTTTCCCTGGACCTGACACATACAGTACCCAGGAGGAAATAGCATGGAGAAAGATAAAAGAAAACAAGAATCTGATGACACTTCTTCCATCACCCTCTCCACTTTACTGTCACTGTATGCTCCTTTTTTGCAGACGCACCAAGCAGACATCACAGCTGGTTTTGAGCGGCCACAGAAATATAGAACGTGACAGAAATGTGGAAGCTGACAACCAACTGGAACAGGATGCAATTTTAGACACAGACCAACAAAATGGAACGTGACAGAGTGCTGGAACACAGAAAATATCAGAATTCCACGTAATCACAGGACTGTACCAACAGCTATACACCGATCAGCCATAACATTAAAACCAGGTGAAGTGAATAACATTGTTTATCTCTTTACAGTGGCACCTGTCAAGGGGTGGGATATATTAGGCAGCAAGTGAACGTTCAGTTCTCAAAGTTGATGTGTTGAAAGCAGGAAAAATGGGCAAGTGTAAGGATCTGAGGGACTTTGACAAGGGCCAAATTGTGATGCCTAGAGGACTGGGTTGTAGCATTTTCAAAACAGCAGGTCTTGTGGGGTGTTCCCAGTATGCAGTGGTTAGTACCTACCAAAAGTGGTCCAAGGAAGGACAACTGGTGAACTGGTGATAGGGTCATGGGCTCCCAAGGCCGATTGACGTGCGTGGGGGTGTGAAGGCTAGCCCATCTGGTCCGATCCCACAGAAGAGCTACTGTAGTACAAATTGCTGAAAGTTAATGCTGGCTATGATAGAAATGTGTCAGAACACACAGTACATTGCAGCTTGCTGTGTATGGTGCTGTGTAGCTGCAGACCGATCAGATTGCCCATGCTGACCCCTGTCCACCACCTAAAGTGTCTACAATGGTCACATGAGCATCAGAACTGGACCGTGGAGAAATGGAAGAAGGTGGGCTGATCTGATGAATCACAGTTTCTTTTACATCATGTGGATGGCCGGGTGCATGTGCACTACTTACCTGGGGAAGAGATGGCACCAGGATACATTATGGGAAGAAGGCAAGCTGGCGGAGGCAGTGTGATCCTCTGGGCAATGTTCTGCTTGGAAACCGTGGGTCCTGGAATTCATGTAGATGTTACTTTGACACAGACCACCTACCTAAATATTGTTGCACACCTTCATTCCCTAATGGCAATGGCCTCTTTCAGCAGGATAATGTGCCCTGCCACACAGCAAAAATTGTTCAGGAATGGTTTGAGGAACATGGCAGGTGTTCACGGTGTTGACTTGGCCTCCAAATTCCCCAGATCTCAATCCGATCGAGCATCTGTGGGATGTGCTGGACAAACAAGTTCCATCCATAGAGGCCCCGTCTCATAACTTACAGGACTTAAAGGATCTGCTTACTACATCTTGGTGCCAGATATATCAGCACACCTTCAGAGGTCTTGTGGAGTCCATGCCTTGATGGGTCAGAGCTGTTTTGTGTAGGCACAAGGGGGACCTACACAATATTAGGCAGGTGGTTTTAATGTTATGGCTGATCGGTGTAGTATGTGACCGTAATCACATAAGATACATTGTCACTCAAAAAATTTTGAAGACCTGGATTTTTATTACAGTACCTGGAGGTTTATTACAGCTAAAATAGAAATTACATATGGACCAAACCAGTAAACCCCTTAAACCAGTGAGTACAGCTTTGTACCTTGTGTGTCAGTTGAAAAGAGGCTGTATCTTTTTTAAAGTACATTTTCTCCCAATTTGGTAATTTGCCAGTTCTCACCCATTAGCTAGTTACCCCCTATCACATGACAGGTAGCAACCAGGGAGGGTGAAATCTAGGACATACTTTCTCTGAGACACGTGAAGCCAGCCACAGCACCTTTTGAAACTGCCTACTGCTAGGACATAAGAACTCACTTGGAGGAAAGTGCTAACTACCCACTTCCAAATGCCTGAGCTCACAGACACCCATGATTAGCTAGAGTGCTGATTGACAGGGCAAAGATTAATGCCATCCCTCCCACCAAGACACCAGGCCAATTTTACTTTCTTGGACTCCCAGCCATGGATGGCTTATTCGAACTGGCAATCTCCCAATGACAGGCCAGCAGAAAGACTATTTAGCAGTGAGAGGGGTATTTATTTTTGTGTTTGAGAAATTTAGCAACAAAGGGGATATTTATTTGGAGTTTTAGGTATATAGCAGTGAGAGGGGTATTTATATTTGGGTTTGGGGTATTTAGCAGTGCAGGTGGTGCTTACTTTTTGGTTTGGTGCATTTAGCAGTGAGGAGGTACATATTTTTGGTCTTGGGACATTTAGCAGTGGGGGGGGTTATTTATGGGTATGAGTGGCTGTGGCAGCAGGGGCGTGGTCGAGGGCCAGTTTGTGACTGGAGGGTGGAATCGAGCCAAGGTGTGGAAGGGATGAGGGTGCCCTGTAGGGAGTGTACTAATAAGTGTTCTGTGTTTCAGTAAGCGGCAGCGAGGAGATCAAATGAGGGAGTGGCACGGAAGCCAGACAGCGAGAGCTGAGCTGATCTGTGTGTGTGTTTGTGTTTGTCTCTGTGTGAGTCCACGAGTTAGAAAGTGCTGCAAAGCACTCACAAAAAAGGTACGGAAAATAAAGAGCCTTTTTAAGTTGTCCCAAGCCTGCATCCCATTTCCTCATTTTCCTAACAACCCATAAGAGTGTCACGCTGGTGCAGATATCTGGGATTTGAGGAAGATATGTCAGCATGGAGCCCTCACTCCTCACCGATATCATCAAAATTGTCATCGGCATCCACCAGACTCAACATCAGGCCCTCCTCAAGCTGCGCATGGAGCAAGAGCAGCACTTTGAGGCTCTTCTCCAGGAGCTAACCGAAGATTGACAGGTGCTTCAGAGCTTGGTCCAGCCAGTGGGTACTCCAGCAGCAGCCACCGCAATGGCAGCATCCACGCCCCACATCACACTAAGATGGATAAGCTAAAACGGATGACTGTAGGATGCCCCAGACACCTTCATACCCATAGGTGCATGCTCGTCCCTACCACACCTTTCACCTGACTCTGCCCTCCATTCACACACTGGCCCTCAGTCAAGCCCTCGACAAAGACGGTCTCTCATAAGATTGTGTGTTCAGACCTCAGTGATGCTACAGCCATAAATGTGAGCTGAAAGTCTCAGACAGTATAATTCCCCAGCTCTCGGGGTGGGAAGCATGGCATTGTTCGGTCGCATGATGTGACATTAGCCAATTATGGGCATCTATGAACTCAAATACAGTTGACTGTTTCCTCTGAGTGTGTTCAGCTGCCCTGTGATGAAGTATGAGCAGCAGCTTGGAAAAGATTCTGTGGCTGGCTTCATGTGCTACTCCTCACCCTCCCCAGTTGGTAGCTGTCATATGATAGGAGAAAACTAGCTAATGGTTGGGAATTGGTGATGACTAAAATTGGGAGAAAATGGTGTAAGAAGAACCAAACTAAGTCTTTCCTTTGAGTCATAAAACACATTGATTCATTGTTTTTCCGCTACCAGAACCAACAAAAAATTTTTCTAAGTGTCTTCTATGACTGTAGTGCAACCTACCAGAGCCAGTAGGTTCTACATGTATCTAAATTGTCATTCTCTACATTACTATAAATATGTTTTTCAAAAGAAATAAATGGTCCACACTGCCAAAGTGACTTTCGCTAGTTGGCCAAATGTCTGTAGTTTCACCAGAAAAAATATCTTCCTCAAATAACAGAAGGAACAATGCTCTAAAGTCAGTGGTGATCTAATTCCACCAGTGGGATTACAGAAGAAAAGGGTTCAATCTATTGCAAGACAAACATATGATTGTGCTATAAGTGCCTAAATAGAGTGCCCATGATTTACACATTTTCCAATAAGGTCTAGACAGTTTCCATTAAAATAAAAAGTCAGAAACATTTCTCAATTCACTCATACACATTCTTCATTTTTCCACATTCAAATAAAAAAGGATAAATAGGAAGATAAAGGAACTGAGCTAAAGGAGGTGTTGTGGGTAGGCAGGGCCAGGTAGACAGACAGACAGACACACAGATAGACAAATACGTGACTGATACTGAGGACTTGAGGGCAATTGCAGTGTTACAGGAGCAAGACCACAGAAAGAGTGCACAGCACATTAAAATTACGAGACTGAATAAAAGTCCCAGCTTAATAATAAATTAAGAACAATACATTATAAAGAAAGTTATAATGATGAGCCAAAGCATTTGACTGGCTATGAAGAATACTCTAGAGAAGGAAATGAAGTGTTCTCTATCAGCTTATGTACTTGCCAGAGTGTTGATAAGTGAGGTGCTGATAGCTTTTAATGATAATGCATGTGTGTTTTAGAATGTGTGTTAGAGATTGGCAAACATAAGACCTAGTAAATTGTGTGTATTGGAATGCGTGTCAAATAGTGAATTCTCTCTTTCTCTATTATTAGAGTTAATGGAGTACTGGACCATCACTGGCCTTAGAAGAGCAGCAGAAAGACATTGTTCTCTAGAAGGTCAAGTCAAAGGTACTAGGCCCTGTAGAAATGGATAAAAATTCAACAAAACCTCTGAGATCTAGAGAAATAGATCATCCACTATGGAATGGTGTTGTGCTAAAAAACTTGACACCCTGGTGAACTGATTTGCCTTTAAGGCAATTAAATTTGTCAAAAACAAATTATCACAACATGATCTGTTTCCAGGATATTAAGTCCATTAAGCACATGAATCACATTATTTTTATAATGTTGCAAATGAACTGTTTGTAATTTGTGAGTAACTTTTCATTATGCCAGCTAACTGGGTTAGATATCTAAAGTATTAATGTTCCTGATGCTGGAAACTTCAGCTACAAGGACCTGACAACATATTAACTAAATGGTATTGTTATTAAATATGCAATGGAGTGTATTGTAGTTTACACTAATTAAAATTATTGTAGTTTCATTGTTAATTTGCCATGCTAATTGGCATTAAAAAGCTAATTATTTTCAATTCCAAGTGTGTGTACTGACATCAATTTGTTGCAAGAATGCTATTAAGGCAGTGAATCCTATGTTATTATATCTGATTTAGGTTTGGACAAAATTATTCTAATATTCTGTGACTATATTGCAGTGTTCCATGTTAAGCTGGAAAACAGGGTTTGCAGTCTAAGTAGCCTAGTGTAAATTTTGCCACTCAAATCAATACTGTAGATACAGGTACAGTAAAGGTACAGTTTAGAACCCTTTTTTTCTAAATGAGCAATGTACTTGTGGAAACCAAGATAAATCACGCCAGACCTTTTTCCACCTTTGATGTGATATAGCAACCAGCAAAATTCAGGTGAAAAACAAACTTTTTTGGGGGGTTGGACCTTGCAGTAACCTGGTTGCGTAAGTGTACACACTCGTTAACTAATACTTTATTAAACTTAGCACATCATGATGTGGCAATTTTATTCCACTTTTCCTTGCAAAAATGCTCCAGATCTATCAAATTGTGAGGGGATCTTCTGTGCCCAGCTCTTTTCAAGTCATTCCACAGGTTTTAGATCTGGGCTCTGACTGGGCCATTGTAAAATGTTGATCTTTGTCTTCTGAAGCCATTCTGTGACATGGATTTGTGTTTTGGGTCATTAGACTGGTATTTGGAGCTTTCCATGATTCCTTTTATCTAGAGCCCCAGTCTCAGCTGAATAAAATCATCCCCATAGCATGATGCTGCCACCACCATGCTTCATTGTGGGACTGGTGTTCTTCGGATCATAGGCTTTCTTGTTTTTGCATGATAACTTTTAGAATTAAGCCAAAAAATTCTACCTTGGTCTCATCATTCTCATTATCAAAAAGGACTACTATGTAAGGATGCTGTTCATAGACTTCAGTTCAGCATTCATTGCAATCATCCCACAACCACCGATAAGAAAGCTGAGCCTGCTGGATCTGATCTCCCCTCTCTACAACTGAATCCTGCACTTTTTGACTGAGAGACCCCAGTCCATCAGGATTGGCAACACCACCTCCAGCAGTACCACACTGAACACCAGTGCTCTCCAGGGCTTTTTGCTCAGTCCACTGCTGTTTATCCTGCTGATTCACGAATGTGCTACAAAGTACAGTTCAAATCACATCATCAAGTTTGCTGATGACAGTACAGTTGTGGGGCTCATCAGCAACAATGATGAGTCAGCATACAGGGAGGAAGTGAACCAGCTTGCAGAATGGTGTAGAGACAACAACCTATCACTTAATGTTGATAAGACTAAAGAGATGATTATCGACTTCAGGAGGATCTGAGTAGACCACTCACCACTGCACTTCAACAGAACAACTGTGGAGAGTCAAAAGCTCCAGGTTTCTTGGTGTTCACATGACAGAGGACCTCTCTTGGACTCTCAACACAACCTGCCTAGCCAAGAAGGCCCAGCAGTGCCTCCACTTCCTGTGGAGGTTGAAGAGAGCCAAACTCCCCCCTCCCATCTTCACCTTCTACAGAGGTTCAGTAGACAGCATCCTGACCAGCTGTCTCACCGTGTAGTACGGGAACTGCACAGTCTCTGACCACAAGACCCTACAGTGGATTGTGAGAACAGCTGAAAAGATCATTGGGGTCTCTCTTCCAACCATTTCACTTATAACAACCGCTGCATCCACAAAGCAACCAGCATTGCGGACGACCCCTCTCACCGACCCCATGGACTCTTCACCCTCTTGCCATCTGGTCAAACACCTAACCCAGTATGACTCAATACCACTGCACACCGCACTTTACAAAGCTGCATCAGACACTTTATGGAATGCTATACTTATTGCTGTTACAGATATACTTTTTGCTGCTACACTACCAAATAGTTTACAGTTTACAGTCTATGTTGTATGTATTTATTGTGTTATGTATTCATTGTCCAGTGTATTTATTCTGTATATTTTTTGTCCTGCACTTGTCTCACACTGTTGTGTATTTGCACTTTATGTAGTCTTGCGTACCATTATGTGTTACTGAATGGTCCTGGAGAAATAACATTTCGTCCGAATGTATACAATCTATATAGTGGAATGACAATAAAATTCCACTTGACTTGATTTGATCAGACCATAACACATTTTGCCACATAGATTGGGATGTTTTATGTGGGCTTAGATTTTTTTTTCATGAGAAAGGGCTTCCGTCTAGCCACCCTACCCCGTAGTCCAGACATGTGAAGAATATGAGAGATTGTTGTCACATGCAGTGAGTGACCAGTACTTGCCAGATATTCCTGCATGTCCTTTAATGTTGACATACAGTCAGGTCCATAAATATTGGGACAGTGACACAGTTTTGGTAATTTTGCCTCTGTACACCACCACAGTGGATTTGAAACGAAGCAGTCAAGATGTGACTGAAGCGTAGACTTTCAGCTTTAATTCAAGGGGTTTAACAAAAATATTGCATTAACCGTTTAGGAATTACAGCCATTTTTTACAGAGTTCCTCCATTTTCACAGGCTCAAAAGTAATGGGACAAACTAATATAATCATAAATATTAGGATTATTTTTATTACTTGGAGGTAAATCCTTTGCAGTCAATGACTACCTGAAGTCTGGACCCCATGGACATCACCAAATGCTGAGTTTCCTCCCTTGAGATGATTTGCCAGACCTTTTATCTCCTTAATTTATCATGATATAAGGAGGAAACAGGCCACAGCTGGCCATGAAACTGCTTATCAGTCAATTGTCCCATTACTTTTGAGCCTGTGAAAATGGAGGAACTCTGTAAAAAATGGCTGTAATTCCTAAACGGTTAATGCAATATTTTTTGTTAAACCCCTTGAATTAAAGCTGAAAGTCTACGCTTCAGTCACATCTTGACTGCTTCATTTCAAATCCACTGTGGTGGTGTACAGAGGCAAAATTACCAAAACTGTGTCACTGTCCCAATATTTATGTACCTGACTGTACATCTCTCAGCAGCCTCTCTGATAAGTTTTTTTCTTGTCCTTTCATCAGTTTTGATAGGATGTCCTGTTCTTGGTCCTGTCACTGTGGTGCCCCATTGTCTCCAGTTGTTGATGTTGGCCTTCACTTTGTTCCATGGTACATCTAATGTTTTGAAAATTCTTTTGTACCCATCTCCTGATTAATACCTTTCAACAATGAGATCCCGTGCATGCTTTGTAAGCTCTTTGCAGACTATGGCTTCAGCAGTCAGATGAAACCAAGAAGATGCTGATCTTTATTTGGGGATAATCAGAATCACTTTATTGATGACAGGTGTATGATAATTACTTTTGAAAATGAGTTTGAATGTGATTGGTTAATTCTGAGCACAGGCACATTCCCTATTATAAAAATAATTTTGTTGGTTGCTATATCACATTAACAGTGGAAAATGATCTGACATGACTTATCTTTTTATCTAATTTAACAGATGTGTGACTTAAAATTAATATTAGCACTGTCTATAAGTATTTTATTTACAGATGTTACTAATTTTCCCGCCGTTAATAAAATCCTTCATTTAGAGTCCTATTAGGATCTCTGAGCAGCCAGTTAGTAAGTCCTTAAGTAGGAAGTTTATATAAAGTTTTATGTAGTAAGTAAAACACTTCTTGTACTTGTATTTTCCTTATTTAATTGCAATTCTGCATATTTTGTTTTGTAATGAATATAAGTGTATATAAGTGTAGTAATCATGTAGAAGAAGACATCAAGTCAAGTCAAACATTATTTATAGAGCATATTTAACACAGCAAAAGATGACCCAGAGTGCATTGCAATAAGAAATATAGTATCCAGAGACAAGAAGAAGAAGCCTTTATTTGTCACATATACTTTACAGCACAGTGAAATTGACAGTGATGTAGTAATCACTGTTAGTTGATGTTTATCACTCCAATTATCATTTTGTTTATGTCAAAGCCATTCAGACATGTTAGAAGTTCTAGGATTTGATTGTTAGCTATTGATAGACATGAGATAAGAAATTATTATTTGTAGGAAAGTCAACCTGATCTCATGAAAAATATGTATGAATTTGAGCAAGCGTGGTGTGGTTGGATTTTGTTTGTATTGTGTGAATTGTTATGAATTTGAGGTGTTGGGGAATGCTTGACATTTGTTTGACAAGAGTTCTGAAAGGGTGCTAGAACACTGATCTGGAATGAATTTAGTCTCATATTTGGACAAACTGTTGAACTTTTTTTTTTGTTAACAGTAATCTAACCATGTCCACTATTGAGCTAACCACAGCTAGCCAATCAGAAACAATATCTCAGTCCAACAACAGTAGAATGTAGAGTCCAAACCTCACAAGGCCTTTTGTCTTTTCTTTAAAAAGTACCTCTAACACTACAAGCAATCCAGTAGTTGAGCATGATATGTATATGAATGTATTTTTGTCATCGTATGCAGTAATCAGTAGCAGTGTGTGTGTTTAATACTTTACCAGTGTTCCTTGGCGTGCTCTGAAGTTGCCTGTTTTTTAAAGGCGTTTGTCATTTATGACTATAATTTTCCTGCTCGGATGACTGAAATAGTGTGAAAATCCATTCACACCCAACGCACACACGCAAATACACACACACACACACACACCACCGTCAGTGGTGTTAGTTTTGAGCGTACTCCACGGTATTTGAATATGTTGGTTTGGCTGTAGTGTTGCTGCTAGTCGATGGTTTAAGCACATCACTGTTATGAGAATAACTCCTGTCTGATGAAAACGGTTGCTTTTTTGCTACTGCATCAGCAGTTCCAACTGAAACATGTCCAGAGTAGTGGTGATGACGAATTTTGTTAATGCGTTGTTGCAGTGTGACATTTTTATTAGGCATATTTGTGGCTAAACATAAACACAAATTTATTGGAAAGTTCACAGACACTCATTAGGCTCACTAGAACATTCGCACACACACATTCATGCAAATATATGAACCCTACTTTACAGCTGCATGCAAAATCTTTACACAAGAACAGATCATACAACATATGCAAGAGCTCTGTCTTTTTGATCTCTCTCTCTCACACACATGGACACACACATACTCACACACTCTCTCTCTCTCTCTCTCACACACACACACAGTGGTTTCTGAGCTGCAGCTGAAGGCCCAGCTGCAGCAGTGATGTCATCGCTTGCTGCCACTTTGCTGATTGGGACTCTTTATTGGAAGCAGAACACTTTGATTCTGCTTCAAGTGCTGGTAACAGACTTATGCGTGCACACACATACACACACACACTGCTCTACATTACTCTGACAGTTTGTATCATGACATCAGCACACTCGCTATTGAGGCTTTCTTTACTGAGGAATAGTATTAGCTGCATGTTATCAACCTTTTTTTGCACAACCTAAGGGTCAGAACTCTACAGATCAGTCACCATCTTACTTTTCAAACTGGAATAAACTGTGTGTATGTGTCTGTGTGTGTTTCTCCCCCACGGGGCTGTGTATTTGCTTTCTTGGCTTTGTCGTGTGTCTTTCCAGGCTTTGAAGACAGTTCAGTCTGCTAATAAAAGACAGGTCTCTGCCACAACAAAGGGCCCTGTGCCCAGACTCAATAAACAATTTATTTCGCCCCCCTCCTCCTCCTCATTCTCTTTCTTTCTCTCTTTCTCTTTCTCTTTTTCCTTCTGCCCCCCCGACCCCCCTCCCCTCCTCCACCTCACCCCCCCGCCTGTCCTGTGTTTTTTCATTCTTGGCTTGAGAAGAAATATGTACACTTGCTATGTTTTTTCCATGTGATCACAGAATGCTCTGGAATAGATTAGCGGTGGGAGGGAGCACGGGATGAAAAAGAGCAGGAGAGAAGAAGAAGAAGAAGACGACGACGAAGGCCAGGGTGGAGAGAACATATGAGCAGGTAACCCAGGTAACCTCTGCCAGCAGAGGAATAAGGCGACAGAGGGAGAGTGATCGTCTCTGCTGAACAGACATACACATTTAGACCATCATTAGGCAAACACACTGTACTGTACTGACCCAGCAGAAATTCTTAAGCTGACCAGGCATTTGCATAATCAACTCCGAGAGAGAAAGCACAACGTTTTCTACTCGTCTCTCAAGCAGGTGAACACATGCCAACCTGTTCCTCTCTTGCTTTCTCCATCTCTCGTAATCTGCTGGTTAGCACTGGCAGGAGTGTATTACCACAACCATGCAGCTCAAAATAAATAAATGGCAGTTTTTGGGGATATTTCTCCTGGAGAAAAATAACAGAAGCATATGTTTGTCTGCGTCTCAGCATGTCGGTGTGTGTGTGTCTGTTCGAGAGACTGTAAACCACAGTCTTATTGAAGCTATTAGGCGGCTGGCATAGGAGCACAGCAGAGAAGGACCAGATGGGCAACTACACACACACACACACACACACACACACTGAAAAAAACACTTTCTCTTTCCTCACTCATCCTCAAACAAAAACTCTAAAACAAATCAACTTACAGAAAACAGCATGCATGCATGCTCACACATGATTATTCACACACTCACACACACACACAGATGTGCTTGCTCAGTCACATGGACAGCTATCCCTACTATGATGCCATGATCATCTCTTTCAACCATCCCTCCATCACATCTAATTCTTCTTTCCACTTCTGTGTGTGTGTGTGTGTGTGTGTGAGGTGTGGTTGAAATGCATCAGTGACACAGACTTATATAATAGTTGGATTCTAAAAAGGATATTAAGTGTCTCATTCATACCCTTGATATGCATCTTATAGCGCCTTTCCATACGGGTAGGCTGAAACATCTCTGCTCCCACATTTTAGCCTCATTTCAATTGCCAAGAGCAGAATCGGTTACTGTTCTTGCCAGGGTACCAAGAGCACCGAACAGGAGCTAGAAATATTAGATGCAGCCATCAGACAACCATCATTTTGTGAAATAATAAGGTAGAATCACAAAGCACAGTGGTCTTCAGTCCTACAAGTACAACAGAAAACCTGGAAAATTCTGCTTATTTGGTTTGCGAAAGTGCAAGCCTTCATCAGATCTGGAGTCCTGTATATGATATGAAAAAGTCTACCAAGAAATTTAGTTTCTTTGCTGGAATGGGGTTCTATCAGTAAGTCAAACTAATACCTCAGCTTACCATACTAATGAGAGGACTTCTGTCACCAGGAGCATGCAGTGGAAATGGGCCCAGCTCAGGGTACACATAGTTCTGGATTAGTATTAGTATCACACTATCCAGTAGAATTGTGCCCTTAGGTCCCGTTTTAGTTCTTATATCTGAGTAGGTTGTATTCTTATGGAGAGATGTTTTTCATTAACAAGGTCACCATGCGAGTGGAGCATATTTACAACATGTTTACAGCATTTTTACGACGTTCTTAAGACACTTGTAAACTGACTGCCTCAAAACACTTTACTACATTTGCCTTTTTTTTTTTTTTACAAAGTCATAACTAGGACTCCAAGCCAAAGAAATTCCACCCTCAATAGCAACTCTTGAACCAATCTGAAAAGCAATGCAGCAGCACTGTAAAGACATTTCCTTTGTGTTCCGTAATGCTGCCACAGCATTGCCCGGAGTCGGGATGTGGCTTGACGCCGTGTTTTGGGGAGCAGTAAAACAAGCAGCTAATGACACCCCACGCCACCACAGCAAAGCGGCACGCGTCACACACGCTAACCCAGGAAATGCTTTGGTTGGCCACAGGGTAATCGTGACTGTCCCGGGCAATTTGAGCAGAGTGAACACCACAACTTTTTTTTCATGAGCTTCTCACCACAGCGCCCCAAAGCTCCACGCCAAGCCCAGACGAGCCGCAAAGAGCTGCACTTGTCTCACTCTGGCTGTGGGTCAGATGGCGGGGGGTGGAGGGGGAATAACCTGCAATTATCAGGACTGCCCAAAGCTAAATGTTCCATATCCCTACTGTATATAAACACACTCTGTCTGTCTGCTTGTCTGTCTCTCTTTTTCTGTCTCCTTAGCTGAGGCTGGTGGAAAACTAGAAATTGGAAGCAGGGAGAATTTCAGCAAAGTCAGGTCTTCTCTCGATCTCGCCGTTTGTGCCATCTCAATTTTTTCTCGTAGGCATGGAAAACGTTTGGGAATGGTGTTGTGGGGGTTCAGTACTAATATGCTCACGTATGCACATATTTATCTGGTGCCCTATGAAAATTATTAACTAGCACATGTTGTGTGTGTGTCCGTTCTTCATATGTATGTTGGATATTTTGAGTGCTTTGTGTGAGTGTAATGTGAAGGGGTCATCATCAGGTTCCCTTTATGGAGCAGACCCTCTCAGAGCCATGACAAGTTCAGCAAGTGTGCCCTCGGGCTCTGACTAAATGAAAAGTCATACATTAAATGTTTGTTAATAGATTTTCAGTAATAGTATGAACTGAAAGATGCAGGCTACAGAGATCACAGACATTTCTGAAATACCTTTAGGGAACAAAATGTCTCTTTTAAACAAAATGTCACTCTAAAACAGTTTCCATAAAGTGCTATCGTCTAATCCCTGTTAAAACCGCCTGAAAGTGAAACAGACTGACTCAGCGCACTGTCACTTTCACTCAAAGGTTACATTCTACAAACACAAATACACACATACATGCCCACATTCAAGCATGTGTACTACATCTGATGAATTCATTTGAAATACAAAATACTATTTTGTACTCGTTCTTGATGGTCATTGAAAAAGAATGTATTTTTTATTTAAAAAAATTTTCTTCTGTAACTTTGTACTTTCAAAATGTAGAAGACACTCACTTTCAACTTTCATTCATTCATAATCAGTGACTGCTTTTTCCTGGTCAGGGTTGCAGTAGATCCGGAAACTATCCCAGGAACACTGGACACACACACAAGGGCACCATGCACACACACACATTCACATCTAGCGACAATTTAATGTAGCTTACCAGCATGTTTTTGGAAGGTGTGAGGAAAACCAAAGATCCCAGTGGAATCCCATGCAAACACAGTGTCCCCCGAGCTTAGGACTGACGCTGGACCTCACGACTCTTTTTCAGCAGATACACATTAAATAATACACATTTAAAAATAAAAGTATATCATACAGAATTACAATTATTTAGAAGCAGACTGCTGCTAATATTCATCACTGCTGCAATTGTTAACTGGACCATAACCTCATAACCTCATAAGATCTCTGATAAATGAGATAAATGAGCTTTATGACCACCTCCCTCATCTGATGCCAGGTTAAACCACCTGCTCACATGTTTGTTGATGTCTACAGTATACTGGGAGTACAGAGAGGAACTGGGGTCTTGTAAACAGCTTCTATAGACCTAATCAGTTCGTAAACATAAAAGATAGCAGGATTTCCAGATGGATCGCTTGTATCTGGTCAATGGAAGAAGTAGCTAGTATTGAGTAATGATAAATATGAACATAACAGTCAAAATAAAAACATTAATGACAATGTTTTGTTTTTTTTTTATTATTACTAATTTACTAATACAATATGTGTGGTGACTTGGGAAAACCCCTCACGTGGTGAACTTTTGAAATTTTCTACTATACTATATAATATAGTTCTGAAAACTACAGACTGAACTGAAATTTGCTTTATCTTTGCATTATCTCAACTACAAATATACTTAAAATAGCATTTTAATGTCTGTTTATCCCCCAAAATGCATCACAGACATGTTAACAATTGGTATGTGATTACAAACTGAATTGATTAGGCTTATGTCTGTTTCAATAACAACTTGATCATAGTCTAACATTCACTGTTTGTGGAAATCACACATAGCTAGTGACGTTTTAGACAGATTAACTGTTTTTATCACCCTGTTTGTTTAACTTGCTCCTTACCCAACACAGCCAAGGCAAGATTATGAAGTAAATAAAAAAACTTTCGGTGAAATATATTTATTTCTATATATTTATTATATTTATATAATTCAACCACAGCAACATCCGTCATCCATATATGTATTTTGTAATCAACTTTCTCTAAATTTTGAAATCCAGTTTGTCATGTCGTTTTATGAATGCATTCCATATGCGCTCTGAGACTGCTGACTGACAGAGCATATAGTGCCATTAACAGCTGCTTGGCCTGAACTTGACACTAGTTCACATCGTGGATGCAACTGGCAGGACTTATTTCATGACTTTCCTGGTCATCTGGCCCAAACGTGCTTGCTGTCAGGGAATAGTTTCCAAAATCCAGGACACAACAGGGAGTAATATGTTGCATTTAGTAAGGACTTAGTAATATGTTGCATTTAACAAATAACTCAGTGTGGTTTTTGGAGCATACCAAGTGTGAGTTATTATCCACCAGAAAGCTAACATTACCAACAGAAATGGCATTAATGATCTCATGTCCTCAAAGTGTAAAATAATGAGTTTTCTTTCAGAATGAATTTTGTTACATTTACATTTGACGTATAGTATTTTGTATTATGTATCAAAAAAAAATTTGATTTAATTTTACCTAACCCTGTATATAATCAGTATTGGCTAGATTACTGAAGTATTACTGAATCTGGTACTGATCATAAACTATTATTTTTAATGTGCTTATTTACATACATTAATGAAAGTCATTATTTTTAAGTGCACTGGGGCATGTAATATTAAGAACTGATGATTCCAGAAAAATAACATTCCTTTTACTGTAGGTTTCACACTTCACAAATTTCATTAAATGTAAAAAATAAAATATAAAAACAATGACATTTCATGCCAACAGAGTTCAGCCAAAAGTATCAGGGCATGGCTTGTTTTCCTGTACTTGTTGTAACATTTTATTTTACAATCTGAATTTTATGAAGTATACTTTTTAACTTTCAGTGTAGGACTCCACATCAGAAGAATGAAAACCACACTCAACTGATGTTAGCCCAGGCATAGTGATGGATGTTATGCAGCTTATGGGCAGACTCAGTGAATTCCAAACTATTAGACTATGATTCTTTGACATAAATAATGTCAAGGAAAATATAAATATACTGTATATTCTGTTGAAACACTAATTACCTCATTTGAGTGACCAACAATTTAAAGAAATGTTGTTATTTGACAGATATAAGCCAATGTTCCACTGATTTGCTCACCTTTCTAGATGTTGCGCAGCTTGCTCACTACCCCATTTACCTTTATAGAGTTATTACTGGACCTAGTGCTCAGAAATGGGACCTACAATAAGAGCCAATACAGGTCCATTGAGGCAGAAATCATACTGCCCCATGCTCACTCTATGAACATTTTCAGTGGAGGAGGAGTAGAAGACAGGAAATTTAATGATGGGATTGCTAATTAATATATTTCCACAAACAAAGGCAAAATATGACTACAGACAGTGTAGTCTGTATATGTATGATATACAGAACCATTTCTACTGTAAGATCCACTATATTGAAAAGCTTGGGAAAGGGGGATTACGGAGTGAATGTCCGTATATCAGAAATGTGTGTGCACCACAGTCACCTTGATTCCCATGCAAGGACTGAGAAAAAGAAGAAAAATGTGTCCCCTTTTCCAGTGCCCAGATTTTTTTTGGGCTAGTTTTAGGTCTTTTGTGTGGTTTTTGAGATATAGCAGTGCTTGAAAGTTTGCTGAAACCTGGCAACCCTTTTAAATAATTTTTAGCTGTTATGTGTGCGCCTTGCAAAATGTGACATGTCTAAAACTACACCAAACGAGCTGCTAGACTGTATGCTGGATGACAGTATGTTGTTGACTCTCAAATGCCTATTACAGGGTTACTCTAAAAATTCACTAGATAGTAGCCAATAGCATAAGTGTGACAGCCTGTCTACTTAATTTTATTTGAGGATATGTTGTTATTAATGTTGTTCTGCAGACAAAAATCTATAGTCACAAGCCAATGCTGTGGCTACTATGCATGTCATGCCACCAAATGATTCTTACATACAGTCACAGTGATGCCACTGGATGGGATTTTTCTGCGTTATTTCTTCAAAATGGCCTTGATCATAAATAGTGTGATTTTTTTTCCCCAAAGCTTTGGCTTAACACAGTACTTATAGCCAAATATGACTATTCCCTGTAATATATATTGTAAGCCTGCAGTAATAAAACAAAACCAGTCCATTTTGGACTGGTTTTTAACCAGTCCATTTTATACTGTATATTCATTTGTGTTCAAAGTGTGGAAGATTGTAGTTCACTCATTTATTGTCAAAAGCACAATGACCGCCAAATTTTCTTCTTGCTTTTTTTCCCCACCAGCCAGTTATCATAGAACAGCTCCCCAATGGGGAGAGTGAGGTCAAGCACATGATTCCTCTGAAAAACGTGAAGCCAGCTATCGCATCTTTTCTAAGCTGCTGCTCATGCTATGTCACAGGGCAGCTGAACACACTCGGAGGAAAGTTCTAACTGTCTTCTTACTCATAGACATGAGCTCACAGATGCCTGTGTTTGGCTAGTGTTGCTCTGATTGACAGGGAGAGAGCATGGGTAGTGATGCTCTCTTGGAATCCTGGCCACATCATCAGGATTTGAACTCATGATCTTCCAATGATGGAGCAAAGACTTTTTTGTTCTGAGCACTCTTCTTGCTTTTCTGGTTTTAGTTATCAGCCTTGAACTTATATGCCTGGTTTTATTCTGCCACAGAGTAGATGAGCATTACTAGCAGATGAGTCAAGGTGATGTGCTCTTATAATTCGGAAATTATTAGGCTGTTATGTGGGCAGCCACAGCCAACACCCCTTCAATGCAATTCAGCAAAAAAGGAAATGGATTTGACCTCTAGCCTATATTCTGGTGGAGTGTATATATATATATATATATATATATATATATATATATATATATATATATATATATATATATATACTTTATATATATATATACTTTATATACACCCAACTGGTGCCTGTTAGTATTTTTCCTTTCTCTCTCACACTCACTTTGCTATCCTTTAGCTTCTTTTGCACTTGCTCCCCTTTTACTCTGTTTGTGGTGTTGGGAGCTTTTGACAGCATGTAGATTTCACTCTATCCTTCTATCACTTCCCCCCTCCAACTTTCTTTCTCTCTCCCTGTCTCTCCTTCTACAATTTCTTTCTCTTTCTCTCCATCTCTTCCCTACTCACAAAGTCTAATGGGGTAGTGATTAGTGGACACATTCATATTTTCCTTTCAATGTGTTGTGCCAGTGAAACGCCTGTAAGGACAGTTGTGCCAGGGGAGTGTGAGTGTGCTGGTAAGTGTGGGTGATTGGTGTAAAATCAGCACGGCATGAGCCACTTGTTTACAGTGTTATTCTGAATACATTGTGTCTGTCACAAGCTGTGTTTTGCCATGTTTCCATGCATCGTGTCCACACAGAGAGTGTGTGGTGTGTGTGCTAGTAGTCGTGGGAACTTTAACTTTGTATTCGGAGGCCCAAATGCAGTGCTTGGTGCAATGAAACCTGACCCCCCCACCCCCCCTCCACTCAAACACACACTCATGTTCCCCTTACCCACCCAGTACTCTGAATTAAGACACATGTGGAAACAATTCAGCCGATGCCCTGAGCAGGCAAGCCCTCACACACTCTGAGGTACACACACATATACACAAAACATATCCATTGCTAACACACTCATTGCATATATGCGGCAAACCTGCCCACACACACAGTGCATGTGAGCCACACACAGACACATAGGTAAACATTCATAGCACATGCAGATGTATTCAAGTCTCCATGCTTCACTTGATGTGAATACATAAACAGAAGAAAAAAATCACTTCCGACACATCATGCACTCTGTGCACTAACCACTACTTTAACTTCAGAATCCAGAGAGAACAAGAAAGACGTGTTAACAGCAATGGCTTGGCATTTTATATCTTTTTGAGGTAGTGAGTATGTGTGTATGTGTGAATGTTCAGAGGTTTGAGTCATCTCCCACAAGACTCTGGTAAGTGAGCACCTCAGGGTCCTGCAGGGTTGCGTTTTAGGCCCGTTGTTTTTGTTTTTGCACCTGGTTACACAGAATTCAAAGTGAATTAACAATCTGGTGATGTGGCTAGTACCTAATTTATGGATAAGCTAACATCTTTTGTAATGCTTCAGAGCAGCTGGCCAGAAAACATCTGGAGCCTCAAGGAGAGAGAGTTCTCACCTATCACACTGAATTAGGCTATGACTGAAGTTAGTGCAGAATTTGCAGGCCCTGCTAAGCACAGACTATACGAGAGAGAGAGAGAGACAGAGAGACAGAGAGAAAATGTGCAAGTGAGTGTACGTATGCAAGAAGAAAGGGCAGGGTTGTTTTTGATATAGCCAAAGTGCAGAAACAAGCCAAATTCTGTAATTTAATATTTCACTGCTTCAACATCTGGAGCTGCATATAAAAATGGAAAATGGAGGGAAGGAATGAGAGAATTAAAGAGAGAGAGTGGGGGGTTGGGGGGGGGGGGGGTGCAAGAAAGATGAAAATACACCCTCTCGCCTATAGAATGGTCATCCTCTTCTTTCTTTCTTGCTAAAAGTAAAAATATCTTTAAAAAAACAAAAACAAAAAACACATACTTCATTTTTGTTGTTTTGTAATTTAGAGGCCTTTTTTTTAACCATAAGTGGGTTCACACGTTCACATGCATGCTATGTGTGTAATCGTCTCTTGGCATAAGAGTGTAGGTGATCTGAGTGTGATTATTGCTTGGCTCTCTCAGTGGTGATGATGACATTCAATACTCAGTGTGTGAGTGTGTATGTGTGTTTTCCATCGTGTACAAATTTAAATCAGGCTTTTATAACTACAATTATCACCATTCTACCATGCTAACTAATAAAACCATTACAACCATTATTCATTACTGAGCCTGAGGTTCCTGCATACGCAGACCGGAATACTCAGTATTTACCACTTGTGTAATTATGCTGATGTGTGCTCTGTGTCACGCTAAACAATTATGATTAACACAGCCATTTTCCCTTCAAATGCCACTATCTGCAAATGCTGATCTGTTTGTGTATGTTCGTGATTGCACGTGCCTTTCACTCATTATCTATTCATTTATGAATTATCGATTCTCGTTGTTTATGCATCGATTCCTGTGATTGGATTCGCCACCGATTGAGCACAGCTGTGTTTGAACAAGTAGATATGAAGTCAAGGAAGACGGCAGTACACACCCACACACATACCCTCAATCTGTGTGTGTGCCCAGATTGTGTTAATCTTCTATCTTCACTCTCATTAATGTGTGTTTGCTTTCGTCACAATTTTCTATTATCATCTATACAGCTGGAGAGAAGTCAGAGCTTTTGTTTGTAATTATAGAGACTTTGAGAATAAAGGGAATTATGAGTAAAAAGAAGACAGAGAATGATTGAAGGAAAAAACAAAACTTCAATGTGTCTTTGACGTATTCGTCATTTTTACTGTAATTGTTTTTTGACCCTTCTTCCCCTTTTCTTCTTTCTCTTGCTCTCAGTGTGCGTGTGTGTGTGCACCTCCAAACACAGTGAAAAGGGAAATATGCATAGTGACTGTTCTCATGTGGAAGTGCTCCAAAACTGTTAGTCTTTGACTGTCAGTTTGAGTCCAGAGCATGGAGTGACTGCTTATTGATGTGTGTTTGAGTTGGAAATCTGTGCAGGCCTCAGTTCTGGGAAAGCCTGGGTCTAGAGTAAGGCTCCAACCCGAGGGAGAGAGCTGGCCACTGGGTGCATTGATTTGGTGGTGCGCATGATGGCTCTTGGAAGATTTAAGCTACCTCTACTATTGCAGAGATATCTGTCTTGAAATGCATGTAGAAAAAAGCAGACAATTCTAGCCTAATGTATTTCATATTTACACTGACTAGTCATGGAATTTGGTTTGTCCCATCCAGCTCAACAGGAAGAAAGATGTGAATTATCAACCGTCCATATAATAATCAGGTGATTGTCTAGACTATGATCATCTCTCAATTTCAGAGTACTGTTAATCGATGCACTTGCCTTGTACAATAAAGGCATGAGTCGATTTGAGTAAGATTTAGTGTCATTTTTTTTCCTTAGTGCCCCTGTTTTGGACCCTTCAGTGATACAATAATTTATCACCACTAATCTCTTAGTCTGGAGCAGAACTGCTTTTCTCTCATTCCTCCATTCTCACTGTTTCAACTCATGCTTGTTCTAAAAGAAAACAGACTAAATGTTCTCTCTTCTTATCTTACGTCAGATAACTAACATTAAATTATACTTGGTTTGTGTTTTTTGTACAATTGTGCAGCAAACAGGAGACAGAGAGGATGTGAAAATATCTCACACACCCCAGACAAATAGTCTAGTACATTCTACCATTGCTAGTGAAGTAGTGCGACTAAAGTAGCTAGATTAAGCTGCATTGAACATTGGGACTGTTCTGAACTGCACTGGGATGATTTGGTGAGAATTGAGTTTGAGCAGGGTGGTAAGGATTAGCTCAGTATGGGTTAGATTGGTATGAACTGGGGAGGTAAAGTATTCCTGGTAGAGAGTATTCCAGTAAGGGTTAATTTGGTAAGGACTGTCTTGATATGGATTGGCTTGGCAACAGACAGGTTGATGAGGGCTGGCTTGGAATAGGCTGAAGGGCTACACTGACCTCGATATTGCTCGGGTTGATAAGAACTGGTAAGTGTATTTTAAGGATTGGGTTGATAGGGTTGGATTGGTAATGGCCTGTTTGGTAAGTGCTGGAGCAGTAAGAATTGGCTTGGCATGATGGATTGTGGGCTGTCAATGATTGAGATGGGTTTGTCTGAGTTGGTATGGGTTGGTAAGCATTGGATTACACTGATAAGTGGTAATAAGTGGTAGGTTGGTAAGGGTTGGTTTTGGTGAGGATAATGCTAATAAGCGGTAATAAGTGGTAGGTTGGTAAGAGATGGTTTTGGTAAGGATAATGCTGATAGGTGGTAATATGTTGTTGGTTGGTAAGAGTTGGTTTTAGTAAGCATATAATGCTTATAGGTTGGTAAGGCATGGTTTTGGTAAGGACTGTGCTGATACATGGTAAGTTATAGGTTCATAAGAGTTGGACTGTTACATGTTGGGTTAATGATTGGGTTGGGGTGGGATGAACAAGGTAGGCATTTGCTAAGGAAGAGTTTATATTTACTAAGAAGAAAATGTCATGTAAAATACACAATCACAGAAAACAGAGTTACTAGTTTGCCATAGATTACTTATGGATTCATGAAATAATTTTATAGCAACCAAAACCCAAGACACACACATGCAGAGTGTGCATATCCTTGCTCGGAGTGTTCAGATTTATGCACATGATGTCAAGAATGCTTACACACAGGGACAATAAAGAGTGAGGGAGTGTGTGCGAGTAACAGGGAGAAAGAGAGAGAGAGCGAGAGAGAGACAGACAGACAGACAGAGAGAAAGAGAGGAAGAGGGAGGAAGAAAGAAAGAGAATGACCCACATCCTCCTCTGACTCTTAGCATTGCCCAGTAGGGATTGTTTATGTAGTATCCAATGGCAACAGAAGGCGAGTGAAGGGGAGGGTCATATATGCTGAACTATAATGCTATTTGGATGGTATGCATGCATGCATATGTACATGCATGTGCCTGTACTATTGTACTGAAAACCTAAATGATAGTGACATGCACACACACATTATTTGGGCTCCAAATGTGAAAGTGAACTCTGCACCTTTTCTCTTTTCTTCTCTTTGCCCACCTCTCTCTCTCTCTGATGGTTTTACCAGAGTTGTGACTCACAAGGCACTGTGCCATAACATCAGGTAGTGAATGAGCGAAAGAGGGAGGGAGGGAGGGAGGCAGGGGGAAAGAAAGGAGTAAGGTAGAGTCAACAAAAAAGGAAAAGGAGAATAAGTAAGAACAAGGTGCAATTATAGGCAAAGAGCTGACAGCAAATGTGGAGATTAACTTCAAAAGAGAGACAAGTAATGTAATGCCTTCATTCCTTCATAGGAATTCAGTAATAATCTCTTGTGGTTTAGTATGAAAAAGAGAGAAAGACAGGGGTATTAGTATGTAGAAGGTATAAAAAAGGGAGGGGTAAGAATTTCTCTGTGGTATTTTCCCTCCTATTCTGGTGGTAGTGGTTACTTAATGTGTTTATGAGAAAATGTGATCGTGTGTTTTATGAGGGTATGAGTGCATACTAGTCTGCAAATGAATGGTAGGTACAGTAAATGCCTGTAGGGCCATTAAAATATCCCATTCACACAAACACACAGAGAGTGAGCGGGGGGGGACTGTCAGTCACAATGTCCCCTCAGGTCGGGGATTCCATTATCCTATTCTTAACTAATCAGCAGCTTTCTCTTGCTTTTCGACATGCAGAGAAGTCCCTCGTTTCTTTTCTCAGGAACACTGGATACAAGGTGAATATACACCCTGGATGGAATGCTTATCTCTTATCTCAGGGCACCATATACATATAGACACACACACGCACACCTCATTTACACATAGGAGTAATTTAGAGTGCATAGTTATGGAAGTGGTAGAAAACTGGATAACCCAGAGGAAACCCACACAGACACAGGGAAAACATGTGAAACGCAACACAGACAGTAACCCGAGCTCAGGATCAAACCTGAGATCCTGAGGCTGTGAGGTTGCAATGCTACCCACTGCACTCCCATGCCACCCTACTGTAACAGCTAATAAATAAAATATAAAAGATAATAAATGACTGAAAACTATGTTTATCTCAATACCTGCCTTTATACAGCATATAGCCTACAGGCTGACAGGCTATTGAGAAGCCCCGCCCATTCAGTAGCAGTCATTCCATTTTTAATAATAATATCCTTTATTTTATTTCTTTTTTTCATCTTTATATTTTCTCAGAATTATCTTAACCTGTTTTAATTTTATCCTGAGCTGTAAGGGCAAGCAAACACCCCATCCAACTTCTCTATCCTCTCAAACCTAACCTATTTATGAAAAAACTTTAGTGACTAGCTTTTCATCACTAATTTGGTTCTTTTGGCTGACTTTCCTTTTTTTAAGATTTTAAACATTACGAATTTGTTTGCTGCCATCTCCATAGTGTCAGCGATGGCACATGTACATTGCGGATAATTTCACAGCTGGTAGTTACAGGATAAAGTTTACAAACTGAAGTGATTATGTCTGTTTTGCTGTGGCATGTAACCAACAACTTGATCAAAGCCTGACATTCGCAGTGTAAGGAAAGCACACTATGCTAGCAAGCTAGCAATTAAAGCCGCATTTGTTACACTGACTTTTAATCTACCCAACATTAGCTTTGCAGAAAACCTAGGCAGGTTTATAAAGTTAATAAAAAACATTTAATTTAAAGACTAGTGGTGTCAAAATATGTTCTGTCCAAACCAGAGTTTTCATCATTTTTAGCTGTTTTACCAGAATTCGGCCACAGTGATATCTGACGGGGCTTCCGAGGCTGTCTCACAAATGCAGAAGGAAATCATCAAGAAAATTTGAATAGAATCCATTACAGAATTTGTCAACTGAATAAAACGTGCATGTTCATCTTATTTTAGCTTGTTGCATTCCCCTGTAATATTCTGTTAAACCAGTGCTCTGTTAGTAATAGCCATGCACTTTAACACACATGTAATCAACCACAGGGCTAGGCTATAATCTGAACTTTGACCTCTTTTCCTCATATGACCCCCAAAACAAATGAAATTCTGTCTTTCTGCACCACACCTCTATTCTTTATCCCTTTATCCCTCTGTCTCTCCGTTTCAGTGCCGTTAAGAGCCCGAGGCCTGCTCTGAGTGATTTATCAACACTACTCATAAGGGATTTCTAACTCAGTGGTAGGTCATGTACCTCTTCTCTTTTTTCCTCCAAAAACACACTCCTCGCTTTCTTCACTCCTCCCTTCCGCTCAATTCTATGGATGGGAGATATGGCATGAATATATTACAATATTTGTAGAAAATTACAGTATATGATATGTATATTTGCTGAGGGTTTTTTCCCCCTTTTTTCCCTTTAAGACACACCAGAGCTATTTACAAAACATGCAAATAGCTGAAGACAAAACGTCTAGGATTCAGAACCTTAAAGAGATTAATGCTAGTTTATGCAAGGGCTAAAGTGGACTAGCTTGTAACAGAAATCATTTGAAACGAGGCGTGATGCGGCCCAACAGGAAGCAGATTAGAGATTGTACCACCGTGCTGTTGACTCTGATTGATCAGAAGGTGTTGAATAATTGTTTATAACAGCAGCTTTGTCAATAATGCCAGCTGTAATTCAAGTCACAGGTTTATATTAAAGCAATCATTGTAATATATTGTCGTTACTATAGTAACAACTTACACAGGGACTTGTATGGTGGATGCTCATACATAACTTTTGATATGGTGAAGTTTTCTGTGAGACACTGAATAAAAAAAAATCCATTCCACAACATTAAATGCAACTATAAACAGATTGTCATTAATAAATTTTTAAAAATGTATCGTTCACAATTTGCTGTGGTATAAGAGGAGTAAAACACTTCAGAAAGCAATGTTATAGTAAAATAATCAACTTGATAATTTGGTAGTAGCAGTAACTCCACTTCATCACACCACTCTGTCACTGATTTTTTATTTTTTTCTGTAACAGCACGTCCAGTCATGTTTTATTCCTAACATGATTTATTATCTGGAGACCCTGCTAAGGTAGTTACCTTGATAATTTGGCTAATGTTAGTGACGAACTAAAATGTGATTGTTATGGTATATTTTGGTAGATCTGGCTACTGTTAAATAAACTGTCAGCAATATGATGATGCAAATGAAGACACAGATTCAAAAATCCTGAAAAATTTGTCAACCTGTGACAAATAGAACTTGTTTACTAGAAGTTAATTAGCGAGATGGCTATTATGAGATTTCCAAAATGCATATTCGTGTATATCCATACATGCTGTCATTTTTAATTAGGGATGGAGAAAGATATCAGAGGCATGCAGTACTGCCACCCTCGGGACAGAATTGGTAAGACAAATAAGAGAGAGATAAAGCAAGAGAGAGAAAGAGAGAGAGAGAGAGAGAGAGAGACAGACACAGACAGACAGACACTGAGACTTTTGGAATTAGAAATACAGTCATTCATTTCTGTTAACAAAACAAACAGTTACAGATTTGTGATATGTGAAATACTAGACACAGATGAGATCAAATATGTTTCACTGATACAGTATGCCCTGCCCACCTGTTACCTACTGGTGGAGTTTTCTTTTCTTCTTTTTGACAAGTGTGCATGTGTGTGTGTGTGCTGTTTCGACATGTCTGCACCATACTTGGGGGAATCATATAATCTCATGCTGGAATACGTGTTCATGTCTGAATGCGCTTGACGCCCTCTATCTCTGTCTTTTTACTCTCTGTCTTTCTTTCCTCACATTATTGTGTAGATCATGTTACACCTCTTACAGCCATGCCAATGTTCTCCTTTTTTCCTCTTCTTCTGTCTGTCCTCTCTTTTTTCCACTGTGACTATCATTACTCTCTAGATTCCCTTTGCTCCATCTTGTACGTATACACTCACAGACATACTCGGCTTTTCTCACGAATGCACATGTGTGCGCACATACACACACCTCTCCAGGCATCTCAGGTTCCTGCCATTTTCCATTTTTGAGTGTTCAGGAATAATAATAATATTAGTAAGTGTGTGTGTGTGTGTGTGTGTGTGTGTGTGAGAGAGAGAGAGAGAGAGAGAGGGAGAGAGAGCAAGAGAGAGAGAGAGGCATATGGGCTGCCAGTCTCCTATAAATATCAGGCCTTTTTCCCAGGGAATCCGAGACCCTGCCTCTCTCCAGTTTACACAGCTGAGCAGCATGTGCAAAAAACTCTCCTTTCTTCTTCTCCAGTTTTTACTCTCCTGTCCTCATTTCTAGTCTATTTACTTCATCTTTGTCTGTCCCCTTTCTCCTCTATCTTCTCCATCACTCCTACACAGCCTTGTTCATCCTGGCCAGGAAGCTCCTCACCATTAGTTTTACTGTTATTCAGTCTTTTTTCCTTCAGGTTTTCTTTTTCAATAAATCTTGTTCTCTCTCACCCCTCCTTTCACTTATCTTGTCCGCTCTTCATAACTTGTCCATCTCTGCCAAATTTGCAATTCAGCAGGGTCTGACTGGCATGAATATTTCAGTCATTGCTATCTGCACATCTTTATTTTCCCTGTTCTCTCTCTGTGTCTCTTGCTCTCTCACCACACATCTGCTACAGTAATCAGAGATATATTCCCCCACAGGGGGTGTTCGGCGCACGCGCCACGCACACACTCGCAGAGTGTGTACTCACTGGTGTACTCATAGGTTATCCCCTGATATACATGTCAAGACCATATGCTTGTCAGAGTTCACACTCATGACCTCATTCTAAGAGACCTGTGGGAGGGAATCACATAAAAGTCTCAAACCTCTGTTTCAGGGAACCTAAATTACAGAAAGATCGTAATATGAATCAGTGGAACAGGGCATGTAATTCATTTTCAAGGTGTCCATTTATGTGGGGTCACAACCTTTCATCTGTATGAAACTGAAAGCTGACCAATTCTAATAACTGTGAATTATAGCAACCTTTTTTTTTTTTTGCAACAACTTTTAAAGTCCTTCAGTACACTTTCATTTTGAATGCCCTGGTTTTCAGACTGATTCACTGGTGTCTGCTGCCCTCTGTTGGAGGTTAACAGATAGTGATACTGCTTCTACTTGTCAGTAACACACACACACAGAGAACATGTGAAAACCCTGTCCAGACAGTGAACAAGCTCGGGATCGAACTGGAGACCCCGGAGCTGTGAGACAACAACCCTACCCACTGTGCCACCCTAAATTACCCAATTTTAGGATATACCCAACATTTGCGCATATATCCTAAAATTCTTTTAAAAAATCCCAGCAAATTTTCTTTCAAGTATTGCTTTGTGCTTAAGGCCCCAATAATGCCCAGGGTTGTGTGAACACTGTGCCCACTTTTCCCTCAAAACAGGAGAAGACTGCACTCTCCCATCACAAGACTCAGTGTGGCCTCGCTCCCAAGCAAGCCAACTGGGGTGACCAGCTTGACGGTGTTTCCCTATGGCTGGGTGAGAAAGATGACAGCCACGTGGCTGTAGGTTTTGCAGGCACAGAAGTCAAGTCTGACTCAGTGGACAAGTCCGCTGGTCTCTTTTCCAAATTCAAAGAGGACAAAGTTGATGATTATCCTTTCATGCCTTCCACACAGGCTGCAAAGTCCATAGTATTGGGAAGGGAATGCAGTGACAGAGATGGGCTCCCACAACAGCCCACCAGTATGGACAAATTCTACAACAGCTGAAAGGTTTGGCATTCCCTGGCCAGGGAGACCACAATTTGCTATGAGGGAAAACAGCTGCAAAATGCCAGCTACTGCTAGTCTTCTTGGAATGCTTGGTGGAACCCATTTCTTCCTGGAGCAATTCATGTTCTGCTAAAAACACACTCCAGGGATGGTCAGCATTTGCGTGGATCAATAAGGAAGGCAGTGAATTTGCACATTTGCCCTCATTGGAACCCCCCATGTCAAGTCTATTATGACTTCAGCAGGTCCCAACCTAAGGTCCAATGCCAATTGTTTCCAGTCCTCCAATTCATTGTCTATCCACCAGCATGCTGGTTCCTGAAGCAGCAGTTGCTGCCCAAATCCACCAGCCAGGGCCAAAGTCTCTCTAGGAATGGCCATGTCCTGGGTCTTGTTTAAGGAATACTGATTTGCATTGTAGTATGCTGATCATCACCACACACCTTTGTAAGATTTTACAAACTTGACATGAAGAAGCCAAGACTGGTTCACTCTGTCCTTTAGTGTATTTGACATTGGTCTTCAAGATAAGCTTGTCCTGCAATTTGGGAGTCACAATATCCCATAGATGAAAACCACTGCAACCCCGGTTCTCTCATACCATGAGTGAGGTAGTGCATTGTAGCACCCTGCAGAGATGCAGCTGACATAATGGAATATTGCTTCTGAGGCATGGTGTGTGAGGATGTGTCCCATAGTGAGATTCTTCACTTACACTATCAGAGAACTGTGGCTATGGTTGTAACCTCAAGTTAGCTAGCTCACTAGCATAGCTGCATACATATCATAATATCCAGGTAAGATTCTATTTTCAGTAAATAGCTTAGGTAACATTTCATTAACTTGAGTGTTCCACCTAATTTAATATTTATACATTTTAGTCACTGACAGCAAGATGACCATAAATGAGCAATGGTACCACACCAGAAGCAGTGTTGCATTTCATCCAAACATAGTACAGCCATCATTGTGGACGCTAATCACAGATTATATACAAAACCTAGTTCAGCACTGGGCTAAACTGTACAACTCAAACACAAACATCACCACGGTCTTGTACTTTATTCACAATAAATGTATTTTTCTTAAAAAATAATAATAATTTTAATATACAACACAATATTTGACAAGACAGTTTGGCTTACAACTAAAATCCGCTATCATACAGCAAGCAGGCAGATAGAGAGAGAGAGACAGAGAGAGAGATTGAAACAGAGAAATCTGAGAAACACACTAGCCATTGAGTGGAACAAAGAGCTCTACAATGCCTAGCATAAGCATACAATGAAAATGAGTACAATTAAATAAAAAAGTAATAAAACAATCTGAAAGTAAACCAAAAAAGAAGAAAAAAAGCAGAGCCAGGAGGAGGGATTCCACACTGTCTCACATGCACAATGCCCGTCTCAGCCTTGAGACGAGAACGAGACAAGGTGGAGAAATCAAACTCAGTTCTGCCGGCACAGAGCAGTCATTCTCCGATGCTTAAATAAGAGTGCACTTTTCTGGTCCTGGAGAAAAGCCCAGGGCCAGAGAGACAGAAAGAGAGACAGAAATACTTCACTAGTCTGTCCATGTAGTCCATTCACTCCATTCTCCTTGGCAGGTTCGTTAAGAGTCTCTTTCTCTAACACCGCAGTCTGTCCATTCAACAGTTTCAGAAGAGAAACGGAAAAGTTAAATTGTCTATTGACAGAGTGTTTTGTGTATACTTGGGTAGGGGGGTTAGTGCAGGTATCAAGAGTTTATATTATATTCTAAGAAGTTCTTAGCAATACTCTGGCAATAGATATCATTTCAAGCTTCTAAATGCCATTTGCAGTGTGAATCTAGAATTAATGCAGAGCAAAACCGTTAAAATTGTGCTGTGTGCTATTGTATTACAGAGACAGTGTTTCCATTTCGGCTCATAGTTGGTGTGTGAATATGTTTCTGTGGCAAACTTGTTGAGTGTTACTGGAGAAGCTTCCCATCAGACCGGAGAGATCAAAACAAGGAGGAAGTTCCTTTCACTCCTTTCTGGGACAGACAAAGCCCGTAGCCAATCAGATCTCAGCTTTCCCAGGACACACTGGCACACATCAAAGGCACCTGGGTTAGAGAAAAGGAGTCAAAACACTCTTTGAAGATAAGTGTAAGTGTTTTAGTTGTCTGCCCTTGCCTGAAATAGGCGTGTGTGTGTGCACATAACAGCTATCTAGTGCTTTGTGTTATGGTATTGTTGTGACTGTGTATGGTAATGTACACGTACATTGTACTTGTGCTATACTAAAATAGATTTTATAAACTAAGGGTATAATTAGTTTAGGGTTTTTGGTTAAAACACAAGTAAGTGAATGGGAATGTACGTGTGTGTGTGTGTGTGTGTGTGTGTGTGCGTGTGTGTGTGTGTGTGTGCGTGTGTGTACCCGCTATCTGGAGATGTACGTGTAGGTGCGTGAGGGCGATCTGGCTGCATGAGGGAGTCCTTCTGGCTGTCCGTTGGGGGAGACATTCAGGAAGTCCCATATAAGGATGGTGTCGTCATGGGAACTGCTGATGATCTGGAACTCATCAAACTGTAGACGGAACACACGGCCAGAATGCTCCTGCAAAAGGTAACCATGACAGCACATTAAAATACACACACACACACACACACACACACACTCCAAAAGGAAATCAGATCACAAACCTCATGCCAGGTGCAAGATGGTGAAAATTATGATGGCAAGATGCTGAATTATTCAGGTTATTAAAACAAGTAGTTCCACCTGCCTTTAGATGACCAACTGTGTTCCAATCAGAAGGCAGCTCCCTATATAGGCTGCATTTTGCTGGCTCCTGAGAAAAAGTTGTCTCTTGTTAAAGGCACCTGGCATTTGAGCGCTGTGTATTGGTGCATTCAAATGATTGTGGGAAAATGAACACTTGATTTGTTTGCTTTTCAAGCAGTTAAAAGTTGCGAGAAGACTGTTGCAAGGCAACTGGGAAAAATATCCACCAAGCATAATCAAGGTAATGACTGAGACTAATGATTTAGGTAGTTAGCATGCAGTGCTTCATTCTTTTACACAGACGAAGGCAGAATGGCTTAGGAAACAAGATGAAACCAATAAGAATATCTACATTTCCCCCCTGATGTGTTGGTAAATTACGGAGTAAAGGTTCAACTTTACGACTAAAATGACACTGTAATTAAATTTTTGGGTCACCAGTTCATTTTAATACAGCTTGAGCATAACTTTCTTGGTCTAAGTCGGCACTTTGCTAATCAGATCAGAGAGGGAAAATGAATGAAATATTATATATATATATAGTTACAAAAGCAGATCTGCTACAATGTTTCATGTTTAAAAAAGGCAGATTTGCTAAACTGCAACCAGGTTTTTTTTTTTTAACTGACTGTTGATCGGTTCTGCCACAGTATTTTTTGAGTGCTCCTTTTGAAATACCTCTGCATCCGGGCTGTGGTCCACCAGTTCATGACCCTGGGCCTAGATTCTAGACAATCCCTTAATTTGTTTCACTAGACCAGGGTTCCGTAAATCCTTATTAACCATTACGGACTAAACTGCTGCTCCTGCCATGGAGTATGTTTACCTCACACCTTAGGTAGCCAAGTATGTTAGCAAACAGAAGTCTTGTTTTGTGCAGCACCAGAAGCATAGCTGCTGCTAGTTCTGCATCCATCTGGAGGTAAGCTGAAGGGAAAACTAGCGAGTGATTCAACAAATATCACGTGTGCAGCATGCTGAAGTTATGACCTATGATGACACTGAAGGGTGTTCTGAGAGATATGAGAGACTGGCCTTGGAAGAGTGTGGCTACTGAAGCCACAGCCATTCCAGAATGGAATGGAGCTAATGTATAATTTATTCACCACTTGCACACTCACCACTAGTGTGCGCAGACAGAGAGTGCTGGCTGGAGCACGAGGGTCCAGAGCAGCCTGCAGATCCCACACTTTAATCTTCCTGTAGAGAGTGAGTGAGTGAGTG